>NC_132813.1:23633213-23815713 GCF_048594095.1 Paramormyrops kingsleyae
GAATGGTTTTGAGTGTAGAGCTTCATTTTGACCTGAAAATACGATGTTTGGGAAATTGGGTGAGACGTTATGGATTTGTGTTTACTGTTTTGAGAATACGAGGCATAGTTTCAAGAAGTGTCTTTAAGCAATCGAGAAAAACTGTATGTTGCTTGTGGTTCTTCCCCTCAAAATTCTTTTCACATGATGAACACAAAAGATGCAACCAATGTATATACAGTGACACATTTTTATTCATGTACTATACAGTACAACACACACCAAAAACATTATTCCACCTCAGCATCCTGTCTTTGGTCTGGGTCAGGCCAGAGAATCTCATCCACATCACAGGCTATATTGGCTCTAGCCAGGCAGCGGGGGTAAAATCCTCATGCATGCCTGATCCACCCCTGGCATGCATCTACTGATATGTCTAGGCAGGCTTCTTCCATGGCCTGGAGGAGGTGAACACGGACATAAGGTTCTGTCGTACACTTTCCACCGCCATGCCGAAAATAACTCCTCTATCGGGTTTAGAAAGGGAGAGTATGCAGGCAGAAAGATGTTAGAAAACCTTGGGTTATTGGTAAACCAGTCATGAACCAGAGCAGCGCGATGGAAGCTGACGTTATCCAGCCTCACTACAACAACGTAGTGAGGCTGCTCTGGCTGTGCTGGTTCCCTGTAGTCCAGCTGGAACATATGTTGTCTTAGACCATCAAGAAAAGCAAGGAGAAGCATAGTGTTATAGGGTCCTAGAATGGCATGGCGGTGGAGTTCCCCTCGTTGGCTGATGGCTGCGCACATAGTGACATTCCCTCCACGCTGACTAGGGACATTTACAATAGCCCGATGGCCAATTATGTTCCTCCACCTCCTCCTCCACCTCCACCTCGTCCTCCCTGATGTCCTGGACCTCCTTCTACTCCTCTTCCTCGACCTCCTCCTTTGCATCTCTTTGGATCCATTGTTTCAAACCTGAATGAGCTGACTTTGGCCCTTTTATCTATCCATCAAAGTTTCTGATTGGTGTGTGATAAATTTTGACTCCTAGTGTTTCCACTTGGTTAATTGTGTGCTAACTGAGCTTAAACTCTGCTGACTTAAGTTAACATTATTGAATGCTAGTGCTTTCTAAATGACCACATGGTGTAAGCACTGAAAAATGTAGGTATTTCTGTGTAGAGTTTTGCAGTAATAGTTCACCAAATTTGACTCATGTGTTAAAGCAGGGGAATAGTGTTTATAGTTCAGGGAAATTGGTGTGCTTTTTGAAAAATAGCATTATGGTTTTGAAATTTTAGTTCAAAAGATTGGTTATAGTGTTTTAGCAATCGAGAAAAACTGTAAGTGCTAATTCATCTTAAGTTTTGAGCCCTTGTGTTTGATTATGGAGAGGACTGTTTTCTGATTGGTTATTTGGTGATAACTGTGCTTTGCCAATGGGGTGTGTGTTTAACGATCTGCTGAAATGGTGTAACCAATCTCTGATATGACACTAACGACAGGAACACAGTGTTTAATTCTGGGAATACTGTGGTCATTTTGAGGACGAAATAAAAGCATATGGTCATCTAGCTTTAATGTTCTTGACAGTGTTTTAGCAATTGGGAAAAACTGTAATAGTTTTGCAAAAGTTACAGGCTTTTGCAGCTAAACCATAGTGTTGTGCTATATGCATGAACTGTTTTGAGAAATGCTCTTGTAGTCTTGAGAGTGTTAAATATTTTTCATCAAATGTGCCAAGCCAAAGCAATCAAGAAAAACTGTAAAACATATGGAAATAAGAAATTATGTTCTGCTGTGCAGAAGTGACATTATGGTGTAGGGATTACACTTACATAAAGGACACAACTTCTTGTGTTGCAAATGTTAATTGTCATTTGAGAAATGCTCCAAAGCAATCGAGGAAAACTGTAAGGTTCTTCTCAGTATGACCTACTTTTTTCTAGTGGCTCGCTAGATAAAACTTAATCTCTCCTCTCTGGATTGCTGTTTTTTTTTAAAGATTTTTTGGAACCTTAAAGGATCCTTCACCTTTGTCACTAACTCTGCTCTGCTGTTACAAATGCGACCAAAAAGCAAAGACAGCAGCACACACTGAGCATCACACCTCATGGGAGACTGTATCACTGTGGTGGATGATGGCCCTTGCTTGATGCAGATGGTACCATGTGAAGTTATATGCAATCCTCCTATAGGGCGGGCTGACATAAGAACATAAGAGCATAAGAAATTTACAAACGAGAGGAGGCCATTCGGCCCATCAAGCTCATTTGGGGAGAACTTAACTAATAGTTCAGAGTTGTTAAAATCTTATCTAGTTCTGAATTAAAGGAACCTATGGTTTTAGCTTCCACTACACTAGCAGGAAGACTATTCCATACTCTAACTACACGCTGTGTAAAGAAGTGCTTCCTCAAATTTGTTTTAAAATGTTCTCCCGCTAATTTCCACTTATGGCCACGAGTTCTAGTATTTAGACTAATATTGAAATAGTAATTTGGCTGAACAGCATCCAGACCCGTTAGAATCTTATAGACCTGAATCATATCCCCCCTTAGTCTCCTTTGCTCAAGGCTAAACAGATTCAGTTCCGCTAACCTCTCCTCATAAGACATTCCTCTAAGACCAGGAATCATTCTCGTAGCTCTTCGTTGCACCTTTTCTAAAGCAGCAATGTCCTTCTTGAGGTATGGTGACCAAACCTGCACACAGTATTCTAGGTGGGGTCTTACCAAGGAATTATATAAGTGTAACATCACCTCCCTTGACTTAAACTCCACACACCTAGAGATATAACCCAACATTCTATTGGCCTTTTTTATTGCTTCCCCACACTGGCGAGAGTGAGACATGGAAGCATCAACATACATACCTAGATCTTTCTCGTAATCAGCTACCTTTATTTCAGTGGAACCCATAAAATATCTGTACTTTATATTTCTGCTCCCTGCATGGATTACCTTACATTTATCTGTGTTAAATTTCATCTGCCAAGTATCAGCCCATTCGCTAATTAAATCCAGATCCCTTTGAAGCCTCTCTGCTGCTAGATCAGTATCTGCTACACCGCCCACCTTGGTGTCGTCTGCAAATTTAACCAATTTACTGTATGTATTTGTGTCAATATCATTAATGTAAATTAGGAACAATAGTGGTCCTAAAATTGAACCC
The DNA here is from genome assembly GCF_048594095.1 of Paramormyrops kingsleyae. Lineage (NCBI taxonomy): Eukaryota > Metazoa > Chordata > Actinopteri > Osteoglossiformes > Mormyridae > Paramormyrops > Paramormyrops kingsleyae. Next base: position 23,636,373 of record NC_132813.1, read on the forward strand.
TGCGGTACCCCACTATGAACGGAGGCCCACTGTGAACATAAGAAATTTACAAACTGCTGCTAATGTCTTGGTGCCACATACCACAGGACACCTTCAGAGGTCTTATGGAGTCCAGCCTCGACGGGTCAGAGCTGCTTTAGCAGCACGAGGGTGACCTACATAATATTAGGCAGGTGGTTTTAATGTTATGGCTGATTGGTTATTGGTCACAAGAGAGGATGACATGGCAACACAAAACTGTTAATAATATTTTCACTTTTGTGCATATTTAAAAATGTATAATGCATGGCTTGTCATGCACTAACCCTTATGTAATACAGAAATGTCAGAAATGTCCCAGGGTAATATAAAAGTATATAGAAATTCCCAGATTATGTAGTGTGCATGTTGACTTCAGATCATTTTTGTTTGTTCTGTCCAAAAGTTAGTATACCAGTGATCCAACTATTGATGACATTTGCCTTCTGGGATTGGTTCCAGAACCCCCGCATACCTGAATAGGATAAGCGGTTACAGAAAATGGATGGATGTATTTTTGTCTTTAGGCCGCCCCCCCTCTAGAGGACCAGAGGGTTCCCAAGGACAGGAAACCAGGTTCCTTGGCCCACTTGAGATGGTCTACCAGGAAATTGCCATATTGAAGAAGCTGGACCATTTGAATGTTGTCAAACTGGTGGAGGTGATGTAGGTCCTGCTGTACTGTAGTAGCAATGTTCCTTGAACAACAGATTGTGTGATGGTTGTTTTTTGATTTTCCTACTGTACATGCTACTGTTCTTTTACTAAATGGTTAATTGGTTTTGTTCTTATGCAGGTTCTTGATGATCCAGAAGAGGACAACCTTCATATGGGTAAAGCTTAACTGTGCTAATATTTAAAACTACAAGGTTCCAATGCAAATTTTTGACACCTTAACTGATTTTATGTACTAAAATAAAATGATAGATACAGATTTATTTTTAAATTAAGTTCTTTTAATATGAATATAGTATGCCAGTTATATTATGGTTTGTTTTTATTTTACATGATTTTAAGACATTATTATGGACTAGACATGACTTGCATCAACAGTGGTTTATTCCTTATCTTTGTAGTATTTGAGTTAATGCAGAGAGGGTAAGTATTTCAAAGTAAATGTTAATGTAGAGTATCAAATTACTGTGTGTGTGTGTATATAAATGCAATTGTGCAGTGCAATTGTGTTGCATATATACATATACACATATACTTTAAAGTAGGGCTGCTTCATTTTGGCAAAAATCATTAGAATTATTATGCATTTATTGAACTTGCAAAAAAAAAACCTTGTCTTTTTAAGAGTGGATTTCCTTGAATATAATTCAACTGAGAAACAAATAAAATGGAGCTGGAATAGGGTGCTCTGGATTTATAACACAAAATGGGACACAAAAAGGAAGCACTTCTTTACACAGCGTGTAGTCAGAGTATGGAATAGTCTTCCTGATAACGTAGTGCAAGCTGAATCCTTGGGTTCCTTTAAATCAGAGCTAGATAAGATTTTAACAACTCTGAGCTATTAGTTAAGTTCTCCCCAAGCGAGCTCGATGGGCCGAATGGCCTCCTCTCGTTTGTATAGTTCTTATGTTCTTATGTTCTTATGTTCTTGGAAGCCAAAATTGTAACTGAAATTAATATTAAATTAATTCCGCAGCCCTACTTCAAAGTAATTTTTGGCCATGAAGAGGAAATTGCTGAGATAAGCCTGGCAGCAGTGGAGTGGTAGGAAGAGGTGTGACTGCTAAACAGCTCTGATGTTTCTGCCTTTTTTCTGCCTTGTCACTGCTTGACCCTCTAACTTCACACAGGCCTGTAACAGAAGTACCAACAGACAGCCCACTGAGTGAGGAGCAAGCTCTCCTATACTTCAGAGATGTTGTCCTGGGCATTGAGTACTGTGAGTGCCTAAAGCAGGCAATAAATTGAGCTGTAACATTTATCATTCTTAATAGCAGCAGAAACCAAGGGGTTTGTATTACCAACTGAAGAAAACTTCAGTGTAGTTATAACTACACTAGTGCATGATGGGGGTTGTGCTCTAAGTTGGTGCAGTTGCAAAAGTAGGGTCAGCCTGTATCTGGAGCAGTTGGGGTTAAGATCCTTGCTCAAGGGCCCAACAGGATTTGAACTAGCAACCTTCCAATCACTAGCACATACACACCACTCAGCCATACATCACCTCAATAGGGTGATGTGACTGAGAATTTGACACAAAATTCAAGCTACCATGGAGATGTGGTTGCTGAATTGTAGGGCTGCCACTAACAATTATTTTTTATGGATTAATCTATTTTACTGATTGGTCGATTAATCGACTGATTAATTAATTTTCCTCCTGAACACCAAAAAGATGGTTTAATTTAAGTTAATTTTATTTTGACAACAGCACACTGTATGTTATTGCAGGGCTTTAGATGATGGACGCCGGCTTTTCAGCACTATTTGGACATTGTCTTCACCCACAATTCAATAAGCAAATTAGCAGTATGCCTAAACTATTAATGACAGTTAATCTGTATACATTTGATGTATCTTTGTTTGTTAAACTCATTTTTATTTTAAATGACAAATCATTTTCTTTTATTTAGTGCCCATTTTTTTGTTTTAGTTATATTTTAGCCTCAACATTTTCTCAAAGATGATGAATGAAGATTCTAAGGTAGCAGGCAGACAACTTCATGGCTTTAATATTGAGTGCATTCGGCAGCCACAAGGACAAACGATATTAAAAAGCTCTCCATTCTAATGGTAATTTAATAAACATGAATAGTGCCATTGAACTTTGCACAGAGTAAAACCACCTATTTGTTTTGTGATAATTTAAACTACTCCCATAATTATGTAGTGATATTAAGGGATAACATTTGTTATAATGAACTGAAGCATTTTAGAAATCTAAGTAACATTTACAAACACACTAATGTAGACAACGAGGACTAACAAAGGGCAGGTGTGGACTATGACCAAATCGACCAATCATGCAGGAAGGCACAGGGTAACAAGAAATAATTGGAATACATTATGATTAATAAACAGAGGAAACTAGGGAACATTAACCAAACACTTGGAATTATGTTAGGAAAAATAACTAGGGAGAAATGTAAAAGCAGAACCAAAAGTAAACAGGGCACAAGCAGCATAAACTAAAACAAGGACACAAAACAATGTCCGGCACAAGGGAAACAGAAAACCAATCAATACAAAAAAACAGGTGAGGCTGGCCTGCTCGAATCCATGACCGGAGGGGTTCAGCCTCTGAGGCCGCACACTCAACACATATGTAGAGCTAGGTGGGGAGCTGGGAAAGACACTAGGGACTTAGGACGAAGACAGAGGAGGGAACAGGATGGCCAGCGACACCTGCTGGCCAAATGGCGACAAAGCACTTAGGATGGGCACCAACCCTAACAGCCACAATGATTGTATGATTTTTCATTTATTAGCTATTTATTACTTATAACACTGTTCTGTCATTCTTTTCAGGTTCCTGTCTTTTTATGTTATATAACGTTTTAAGTGTTTTGCCTCAACTGAATTTACCCCATGCTGTGAATTTGATAAATGTATTTTCAGCAACAGAGGGGGTGTCACTAGAGCTCATTTAGGGGGCTTAAAATAGTTATTTAGCCATCCCCCCTCCAACCCCCAAATAAATGTACACTAATTAGTTGAAACTGTGTGTTTCATTTTCATGAAAACAGACCCCCCCCCCCAATAAAGGTATAGCACCCTTTTCATAAATATCTAGTGATGCTCCTGTTGAGCAGGTAATGATTGTTTACTGTACATGTGATTGGCACTGTGCTAACATTTTGCCCACCTCATTCACAGTACACTTTCAGAAGATCATTCATCGGGATATAAAACCTTCCAACCTGCTTCTTGGGGACGATGGGCATGTGAAGATTGCAGATTTTGGGGTCAGTAATAAATTTGAGGGCAGTGATGCACAGCTGTCCAGCACAGCTGGGACACCAGCCTTCATGGCCCCAGAGATGCTGACTGACCATGTGCAGAACTTCAGCGGGAAGGTGCGAGCCACAAGGGTCTCTGATATGTTACTGCTAAAGCCACAATCATCACTCTTTCTTGCGCTGGTTGCATTAAAAATCCAGTTAAGCAGTAACACTTGAGCAGTACTGATTTAACTTAACCTGTCATATAGTACAAGTTACATTTGTACTGAAAATTCTACAGTTATACGGTAATGTTTATTAATCCCATACAAAGTGTATAGTGTTTCTTATAGGTTGTTATAGAACTTAATATTACATTAGATGGTTCATGACTACAAATTGTACACAATCTGAGAAAAAAATCAAATCCTAAATAATGGTATGTAAGTACCATTGAAGTACTTTGTAATTATGGTTAAGAAAACCGTGATATTGAAAAAAGCCCATGTAGACATCATTGTATGGTACTGTCATTAACTATGACCAACATGGCATTTTTACGTGAACTGCATAGTTTTCCTTTTTTTCTTTTCCCCCAGGCACTTGATGTATGGGCTCTGGGAATAACTCTGTACTGCTTTGTGTTTGGGAAGGCAAGTCACTGGTAACAGATTACCCATTTCATTATAGAGGGAGTGCAGCTTGACTGCACAGCTCTAATTGTCTTAGTTTTTCAGTCCTTTGATTACATTTCAAGCGCTAATACCACTGATTTCAAGCACTCCTACCACTCTAACAGGATATTTCTGTATCCCCCATTGTGTCTGCAGTGCCCGTTTATAGATGAGAACATTCTGGTCCTGCACAATCAGATCAGGACCAAGCCTGTGGGTTTCCCAGACACGTAAGCTACTGAACACATCTGGAATCTCCATATGACCCTTAATCAAGGATTTGGAGCAGTTTGGTTTTTGTCACCTCCTGTCTTTTTGATGGTGGCACATAACCTGAAATTATCCTTTTTTTCCCAGGCCAGTTATCAGTGGCAGTCTCAAGGGGTTGATATTAAGGATGCTTAATAAGGACCCAAATATGAGGATTACAATTCCTGAAATCAAGGTCTGACAGGACTGATATTGCTGCATGATCTGCAATATATAACATTTTGTTGTGTATTGTCTAGAACTGACTGATTATTAAATGTCTGAACCTGGGCTGGACATTTAGAGCCATCAAAGTTGTATTGCAGAACTATCCATAAGCTCATCTGTAGTTATTTACTTAAAAAGGTCTAAGAAACAATGTAATGTTAATTTAGATTATTCGGTTGATTATAAATGTTTCTGAAGGTATGAATTGAAAGGCAAATAATTCCTCTATACTATGATAGCCAATTTCACTAGGGCTGCACGATAAAAAAATCCATTAAAACTATCATAAAGTGAATTTTTTGCTAGAAATACACTCACCTAAAGGATTATTAGGAACACCTGTTCAATTTCTCATTAATGCAATTATCTAATCAACCAATCACATGGCAGTTGCTTCAATGCATTTAGGGGTGTGATCCTGGTCAAGACAATCTCCTGAACTCCAAACTGAATGTCAGAATGGGAAAGAAAGGTGATTTAAGCAATTTTGAGCGTGGCATGGTTGTTGGTGCCAGACGGGCCGGTCTGAGTATTTCACAATCTGCTCAGTTACTGGGATTTTCACGCACAACCATTTCTAGGGTTTACAAAGAATGGTGTGCAAAGGGAAAAACATCCAGTATGCGGCAGTCCTGTGGGCGAAAATGCCTTGTTGATGCTAGAGGTCAGAGGAGAATGGGCCGACTGATTCAAGCTGATAGAAGAGCAACTTTGACTGAAATAACCACTCGTTACAACTGAGGTATACAACAAAGCATTTGTGAAGCCACAACACGCACAGCCTTGAGACGGATGGGCTACAACAGCAGAAGACCCCACCGGGTACCACTCATCTCCACTACAAATAGGAAAAAGAGGCTACAATTTGCACGAGCTCACCAAAATTGGACAGTTGAAGACTGGAAAAATGTTGCCTGGTCTGATGAGTCTCGATTTCTGTTGAGATATTCAAATGGTAGAGTCAGAATTTGGCGTAAACAGAATGAGAACATGGATCCATCATGCCTTGTTACCACTGTGCAGGCTGGTGGTGGTGGTGTAATGGTGTGGGGGATGTTTTCTTGGCACACTTTAGGTCCCTTAGTGCCAATTGGGCATCGTTTAAATGCCACAGCCTTGTTTCTGACCATGTCCATCCCTTTATGACCACCATGTACCCATCCTCTGATGGCTACTTCCAGCAGGATAATGCACCATGTCACAAAGCTCGAATCATTTCAAATTGGTTTCTTGAACATGACAATGAGTTCACTGTACTAAAATGGCCCCCACAGTCACCAGATCTCAACCCAATAGAGCATCTTTGGGATGTGGTGGAACGGGAGCTTCGTGCCCTGGATGTGCATCCCACAAATCTCCATCAACTGCAAGATGCTATCCTGGGCCAACATTTCTAAAGAATGCTTTCAGCACCTTGTTGAATCAATGCCACGTAGAATTAAGGCAGTTCTGAAGGCGAAAGGGGGTCAAACACCGTATTACAGTTTTTCTCAGTCGCTTTGGTGCTTTTCTCACATCACTATTAACATTTGCACAGCAGTTAGTGTATTTCTCAAAACAATTAGTGCAAACTGCAAAACCTAGTGGATAACCTGCAAAAGCAGGTCACTTGCTCAAAATCGATAATCCATTCCTCAAAAGTAAGTATTCATGTCAATGAAACTGCCAGTGTCATCAAAATGAGAAGTCTTGACACCATCTTTATGAACAAGATAGTCAAATGGCTTTGTCATGTTTTCATTATGACAGTTTACAGTATTCAGTTTTCCAATGGAAAAAAAGGTCAGAACTCGGTGAGACTACCTGAAAATGCTCAAGACAGCACTATACACTTTTTGTACAGCCATTTACAGTAAAATCTACAGTAAAGTTTGACATTCCTGTAGTTAGGGAAGTAAGTGAGTACAAGACACTGAATACGTATGTTTCACATTTTTATTGTGTAGGCTGTTTGTAATTCTACAATCATCAGCAATCATTGTAATTCTAAATCATTCTGGCACATCCAGACGTTCCTGTCTGTCTGGCCACATATTTTCATCTACATCACAACGGATGTCATCCCTTGCAATGCAGCGAGGAAAGTATCTCCTGGAGTGGCGAATCCACCCTCTGCATGACTCTGCTGTGATGTCGTCACATGCTGCATCCATGGCTGCTAGCAGGGCCAATTGCGCATGTGAATGCCGGTCATAAACCTTCCACCTCCAGGCAGAGAAAAACTCCTCTATCGGATTAAGGAATGGGGAGTAGGGAGGGAGATATTCAACCAGCATTCTGTCATGTGCTGCAAACCACTGCCTGACCAGATGTGAGTGGTGAAAACGGACATTATCCCACACAACAACATACTTGTTGAGTTGGCCTCCACCCCTCTCATTCTCAGGGACTATGTCCCTGTAAAGAGTGTCTAAAAAGGTCAGGAGATGTTGTGTATTGTATGGACCAAGAAGGGGAATATGGGTGAGGATGCCATTGTCTGACATGGCTGCACACATTGTAACATTCCCTCCGCGCTGGCCTGGGACATCAGTGGTTGCTCTCTGTCCAATGCGATTTCTTCCACGCCTTCTGCCTTTGGCCAGATTGAAACCCGCCTCATCAACGTATATGAGTGTGTGCAGTAGTTCCCTGGCTTCCAGCTCCAGTACACGCTTTAGAGAGAGAGAGAGAAATGTAACAACTTTTCCTGTGTAACAATGCATTTTGTATGTTCTGTGAATATATACAGTATACAGAATTGCTAGTCTACTGCATGGAACTGCACAAAGTAAAACAGTTTACAGCGCTGAACATTAGAGTATACATAGAAGACATGATTTACCTGTACATACTGGTGACGGATCTCCTTCACTCTTTCACTGTTCCGTTCAAATGGCACTTTGTACAATTGTTTCATGCGCATTTCATTTCTCTTGAGCACTCTGTCAATTGTTGCAATTGACACAGATCCAATATTGCCAAATACACCGTTATCCTCTATGACAGCACTTTGAATTTCTTTCAACTTTATTGCATTGTTTGCAATCACCATTGCACAAATGGCTTCCTTTTGCTGCGGGGAAAAAAGGGGCCCTCTTCCACCTCTGCGAGGTTGTCTTTCAATCCTTTGTGGTGCAGATTACAGTAAAATTACAGTAATGTACACTAAACATGAGATATTATGAGATGTTGGATTACTGTCCAATACTATACATACCTGTTCTCCCTACGAAATGTTTGAATGATTGAATTCACAGTGGTTCTTCCAACATTTGGTTGCACCCTCCGACCAGCCTCAGCCATTGTGAGGCCGTGATTGACAACATGGTCAACAAGTGTTGCCCTAATTTCATTAGGAACCTGCCTATGTATTTGGCGTCTTCTCCCTCTTCCCCTGTTTTGTCCCGCCCCGCATCCTCACCCCTCTTCCACGATGCTGACCTTCCATTTCTGTGTCACAGAATTGTAGAAATGGTACACACTATCTCCTGCTCGGTTCATATATGCTTGCCAATTGAGGGTTCATGGGATTGATCCATGAGTGACTGTGAACAAGTGGCTTGTCATTGGTTACAACTAATACTTCACACACCTCCTCGTCAGTGAAAGCTGAAGTTCACCTGAGAGAAATTGTTCAATTTAGGAGACATTTCCAGGAAAAAAATAATAAAGAAAGGTATAAAATTTGCTTGACAGAATTTGATAACTAATTCAACAATTTTGTATGTAATGACTCAAGCAATGAAATGAAGACTATTAGTTTTATTGGGAACGACTATTCAGCATCCAAAAGTATAGTTCATTTTGACTGACATGACATAAGCAAATGATAATGTTATAAAACGGCAGAGAATTGTATGAAAGCAACTGATACATGTCCAAGGGCATTTGCAATTTGTTCAGAGGAAGGAGAAATTGCTACTATGATGTGCACAAATGACTAAATGTTGTGGAGGTTGCACTAATGGTTTTGAGACTTTTCATTCTGATGTGAGAAAAGCACCAAAGCGACTGAGAAAAACTGTAGTATGGTGTTCCTAATAATCCTTTAGGTGAGTGTATTCTGATATTTATAAAGCAAACAAGGAGTTTTTACCCAAAATAAGCTAAAGCCAAATATAATTTATCTACAACTAGAGTACATCGAATAAGGTGGTGCTGATGCCACTAGTTCTGCCAATAAATCACATGCTTTTGATCAATATCATCTTTATGTAACCCAAAATATTTCCATACAATGAAAGGTGAATGGATTATAGTGACCAGTTCTTGTTCCCCTTTTTCCTGTCCACTAATTTCTCACAAAATATGAGCGATTTAAATTGCACGGATGAAAATTTTTATGCTTAGCTCGGACAGTGCGTGCAGAACTCATGCAAAAGCATTGGTGGTAAATTTTGGTAAAGTGGTGATAAAGACTTTCAAAACACATTTTTTAACAATTGAAAAGGAATAATCATTAAAATTGCAAAGTTTGCTAAGTTTTGTTTCCTATGACAGAATAAAAATGTTTTAGTGAAACTTAACCCCCCATAATCGCTGCATAATGAAGGTATGAAAAAGCCTGATATCAGTCCAGCTGAATGTTGCAGTCCATTCAGTGTGAGAACTGCATATGCACATCATGCAATGTTGGTATTACAGTTTTTCTCAGTCGCTTTGGTGCTTTTCTCACATCAGAATGAAAAGTCTCAAAACCATTAGTGCAACCTCCACAACATTTAGTCATTTGTGCACATCATAGTAGCAATTTCTCCTTCCTCTGAACAAATTGCAAATGCCCTTGGACATGTATCAGTTGCTTTCATACAATTCTCTGCCGTTTTATAACATTATCATTTGCTTATGTCATGTCAGTCAAAATGAACTATACTTTTGGATGCTGAATAGTTGTTCCCAATAAAACTAATAGTCTTCATTTCATTGCTTGAGTCATTACATACAAAATTGTTGAATTAGTTATCAAATTCTGTCAAGCAAATTTTATACCTTTCTTTATTATTTTTTCCTGGAAATGTCTCCTAAATTGAACAATTTCTCTCAGGTGACGATGAGGAGGTGTGTGAAGTATTAGTTGTAACCAATGACAAGCCACTTGTTCACAGTCACTCATGGATCAATCCCATGAACCCTCAATTGGCAAGCATATATGAACCGAGCAGGAGATAGTGTGTACCATTTCTACAATTCTGTGACACAGAAATGTAAGGTCAGCATCGTGGAAGAGGGGTGAGGATGTGGGGGGGACAAAACAGGGGAAGAGGGAGAAGACGCCAAATACATAGGCAGATTCCTAATGAAATTAGGGCAACACTTGTTGACCATGTTGTCAATCACGGCCTCACAATGGATGAGGCTGGTCGGAGGGTGCAACCAAATGTTGGAAGAACCACTGTGAATTCAATCATTCAAACATTTCGTAGGGAGAACAGGTATGTATAGTATTGGACAGTAATCCAACATCTCATAATATCTCATGTTTAGTGTACATTACTGTAATTTTACTGTAAATGGCTGTACAAAAAGTGTATAGTGCTGTCTTGAGCATTTTCAGGTAGTGTCACCGAGTTCTGACCTTTTTTTCCATTGGAAAACTGAATACTGTAAACTGTCATAATGAAAACATGACAAAGCCATTTGACTATCTTGTTCATAAAGATGGTGTCAAGACTTCTCATTTTGATGACACTGGCAGTTTCATTGACATGAATACTTGCTTTTGAGGAATGGATTATCGATTTTGAGCAAGTGACCTGCTTTTGCAGGTTATCCACTAGGTTTTGCAGTTTGCACTAATTGTTTTGAGAAATACACTAACTGCTGTGCAAATGTTAATAGTGATGTGAGAAAAGCACCAAAGCGACTGAGAAAAACTGTAATATCGCACATCGCCCAACCCTCAATGACACATTAGCACATTATGTGATAGATGTTCATCTTAAAGTTGTAACTTGTCCCCATTGACAATATTCCATAATCCACCACATTATCCACATAATGTCATTTTGTACTCTCTCCTGGCAGCTGTACCCATGGGTGACCAGAAATGAAACAGATCCCCTCCCGCTGGAGGAGGACCACTGCACCATTGTGGAGGTGACGGAGGAGGAGGTGCAGAACTCTGTGAAGCTCATCCCCAGCCTGTCTGCTATGGTGGGACAACAATGCAGCTTTACCACTGGCATAAGCTACAAGTTATAAGTGTGAACTGTCTCAATAAAACACTAACAGTAGCGTTGGAAGTTAATTATTGCAGTGAATCAGGCAGTAAGTTATTTTTATCAATTGCAAGTTTTTGTAATGATTAGACTGGAATGATGATGATAATCTTTGTCATTATAATATACATTGAAAATGACTTTTTAGTCTTATCAAAAGTTATGGAGGATGCTTCCTGATTGCCATTCCCCTGTGTGTCACTTTCACCCTGGTCTCCCCGAAATTTTCTCTGCTTCTGCCAGATCATGCAGATTCTTTTCCATACAGATCTTGGTCAAAGCCATGCTGAGGAAGCGTTCCTTCAGCAACCCCTACAAGAACCTTGGGAGAAGGATGAGATCCATGTCTGCTCCCGGGAACCTGCTTGCGTAAGTATAGACTTATGGTACACAATTCCTACTCCAAGCAGCAAACTTAAATTAGAGACACTTCCGCTTTCCCATAGCTCCACTGAGGACCTGAGGAGAATCATCCTTCTCCTCCATGTGCCAAGTCTTACATAGCTAGGAAATTGTTGTGCTCATGTCATGTTGCATTACCATGAAGCTACCTGTGGTGACCTGTACATTTGTAATTTGTGAGGTGTAGATTCTACCCTCTACTGGTCAAAATACTTGCACAGCTGTACCTACAGTATATGGATCTTGAAATATAAATTTGGGTTTTTTTTCTAGTTGCACAAAGATGGATTATTACACAAAATCATCTTGCTTTGGTAGAACTCAAAACTTCCCCTTTCCCTACTTATTTTATAATTTTTATAGTGCCTATTTCTATTAGTGCTTTTCCTAATACAGTTACCCAAAAAGGTGTTTAAGGAACGGTGACACTTACAATAGCAGTTAATTTAATTTCTAAATAATATTAAGTATGGTTGGCTGCTATAACACAGTGCGTCCTGAAGTGTGGCGCTAGCTGGGGAGTCTTGAGAGAATCATGCTTGATACATTGCCTGATATAGCCTGCTGCCCACAGGGCAGAAAGAAGTGGGTGTTTCATAGCTGTAATCCCATGGCAGCATGCTGTGTGTGGGGAAAAAAAGCAAGATTACAGAAAAGGTCAGAAAAACAGAAACTTCTGTGGTATGTGCTGGAGAAAAATATCCTGTTTGTTTCATGAGACAAGCTTATGCTTGTGCCACATCTGCTGTATGAGTTCCATAGAGGGATCCTGGGGTGACCTGCCTGCATGTCTCTCTCTCCTTCATTTGCAGAGACACACGGCTGTTGCGTTCCTCCTCGAAACTCCATCCCTCACTAAGGTGACTGGATGTGTTGCCAGTAGCCCATTCAGCTGGGAGGTAGAGTAAATGTGTAGCTGTCATGCCTTCTGTGGAGAACAGGTTAGGCATTGGGGTTTTGGCTGAATGAGAGTGTGTAATGTGCAGTATGGACACATTGGGGACACCGACAGGTATAGAGGTAGACCAGGCATTTAGTCAGGGAGGCTCGGTGGACCATGGATTTCTGTGAGGATTGCAGATATGTATTCTGCTTCTCTTTCTGCCCCACCAGAGCCAGCAGTGTGAACAGTGGTGGGAGCGGGGAGGGGGAGCTGGAGGAACTTCAAGAAGATTAACCCATATCCTGAAGATCTTCTCCTGTTCTCAAAGATCTCCTCATTTCTCATCTCATATTTAAATATTGCATATTTAAGTATATTAACACTGCATAATGGTCTTGACATTCTGTTAATATAATTTTTCATACTCACTGATCTAGGAATCCATAACTGAACTGTTTATCAGCTGCATTCATCTAACTGTGAAAAAGACTATGGTAGCTATATAGTGATTTAAAGGCGTTTTTAGCAAACATCTTTGCAAGGTGTGTATACACTCACCTAAAGGATTATTAGGAACACCTGTTCAATTTCTCATTAATGCAATTATCTAATCAACCAATCACATGGCAGTTGCTTCAATGCATTTAGGGGTGTGGTCCTGGTCAAGACAATCTCCTGAACTCCAAACTGAATGTCAGAATGGGAAAGAAAGGTGATTTAAGCAATTTTGAGCGTGGCATGGTTGTTGGTGCCAGACGGGCCGGTCTGAGTATTTCACAATCTGCTCAGTTACTGGGATTTTCACGCACAACCATTTCTAGGGTTTACAAAGAATGGTGTGCAAAGGGAAAAACATCCAGTATGCGGCAGTCCTGTGGGCGAAAATGCCTTGTTGATGCTAGAGGTCATAGGAGAATGGGCCGACTGATTCAAGCTGATAGAAGAGCAACTTTGACTGAAATAACCACTCGTTACAACCGAGGTATGCAGCAAAGCATTTGTGAAGCCACAACACGCACAACCTTGAGGCGGATGGGCTACAACAGCAGAAGACCCCACCGGGTACCACTCATCTCCACTACAAATAGGAAAAAGAGGCTACAATTTGCACGAGCTCACCAAAATTGGGCAGTTGAAGACTGGAAAAATGTTGCCTGGTCTGATGAGTCTCGATTTCTGTTGAGACATTCAAATGGTAGAGTCAGAATTTGGCGTAAACAGAATGAGAACATGGATCCATCATGCCTTGTTACCACTGTGCAGGCTGGTGGTGGTGGTGTAATGGTGTGGGGGATGTTTTCTTGGCACACTTTAGGCTCCTTAGTGCCAATTGGGCATCGTTTAAATGCCACGGCCTACCTGAGCATTGTTTCTGACCATGTACATCCCTTTATGACCACCATGTACCCATCCTCTGATGGCTACTTCCAGCAGGATAATGCACCATGTCACAAAGCTCGAATCATTTCAAATTGGTTTCTTGAACATGACAATGAGTTCACTGTACTACAATGGCCCCCACAGTCACCAGATCTCAACCCAATAGAGCATCTTTGGGATGTGGTGGATGTGCATCCCACAAACCTCCATCAACTGCAAGATGCTATCCTATCAATATGGGCCAATATTTCTAAAGAATGCTTTCAGCACCTTGTTGAATCAATGCCACGTAGAATTAAGGCAGTTCTGAAGGCGAAAGGGTTCAAACACCGTATTAGTATGGTGTTCCTAATAATCCTTTAGGTGAGTGTATGTATATGTGTCTGTAAATCTTTGATATCTTAATTGATACCTGCTAGTTCTCTAATTTAGTTTATTTAGTCATGTACAAATCAATAAAGTTAAGCTTTCTTTTGTGGACCTGGGTTCTATTTTATTTCCTTTGTGCCATATGATGTTTACTATAAAAGCATATTTACAATTGTCATTTTTGAAACACGATAGGACTACTTTTGTATTATCTGTGTTTGTCTCACCGTGTTCTTTTTTGTTACAGATAGGACCCAAAAATAAACTGAGACCTGAAGTTTCAGGCTCTCAGGTGCCAACATTGGAGTACATTTAAATTTAACTTACCCTTGAATCATGAGGTAACTCAATAATTATCTCAATAAAACTAAAAACAGCTGTGAATGATATATATGGTGCTCTAGGACTGAAGGGGCTGACCCCTTGTCTTGATAGTTTCTATAACTGGTGGATATTAGGACCCCTACATTCTGCTCGATGGATTACATAGGGTGTAGGAATAGTGTAAGGGGGGTGTGGAACCATACTGATGCAATGGCATTGTGACAGTCGTACTTTCTTCCTGCAGTCAAATTCTGTGCTGGGTTGAGGTCTGGGTTCCTAGCATGCTACTCAAACTAATATTCCCATTGTTTTTTTTGGGCATGCTTAATAATATTGCATATTATCCTGCTTGATGTTAGAAAGTGTAAACTGCATCCATGATGGGATGCATCTAGTCATTTTTAATGTCTGGATACACTGTGGAATGCAGCATATGTCATTTCATATGGAGAGACTCAATAGGTGCCCAGAAAACATTTTCCACACAACCACAATACCTTCACAAGCCTGTGAATTGAGACCAGGCATATGGTAACATGGGATCATGCTGTTTATGGCAAATCTATCTCTATCCTTCAGCATGAAACAACAGGAACTGGGATTCATCAGACGAGTCAATGTTTTTCCACCAAAATTGGTGAATACCTGGCCACTCAAGCCACTTCTCATTTGGATTGGAGCTCCGTTGTCATACTGCTGCAGTTTTCTTGACAGACCACAATGACAGGGAGGAGATGTATGTTCTGAGATGCTCCTTTTGCACACAGTTGTTCTATTTCCCTTTTATGTACTCACTTGATATCCCTTTTTCAGCTTAAATTATTTTTTTGAAGCAGTTTAACATGAAGAGGGTGATGGACCTAATGACCATCTACTGTAATAATATTTGTAATTGATGTGTAAACCCTCTCTTTGATGGTTTAATGATTTACAGTTGTCTCAAAAATTCATTATGTCTAATATAACATAGCTAAATATCTCATGCATAACGTGAGGTAAGACTACCAGGCTCTGAGAATGCACACATCACCAGCTGATCAAAAGGTCCTCACCACTTTTCTCCCCCATGGAATTCCTGACCACAGCTCCTCTGGGTTTCAAAGCTTTATTTATTCCATAACAATAAATGTAAACATCTATCCATGTAGCCATATTCTTTAACTGATTATTGAAGGCAGAGTCATAAAGAGCCTGTTGTCTTTAAAGGGCACCAGAATGCATCATAACTATGGGGTCTGGAACCTATTCCAGGCAGCATAGGACACGTACACCCTGACTGGAGGCATGTCCATTCAGACCACACATACATACACTATGGGTTATTTAGAGATGCTAATTACATGATTGCACATGTTTGGACTGGGTGAGACTATGTGACACAGGAGGAACATGCTACCTCCTAAAAGAGATGCTAACAGAGAGATAGACATGCTGACTCCATAGAGGGCAGAGGTGGGATTGATGTCAGATATGTAGCTTAACAGTAACCATCCATCCATCCATCCATCATCTAAGCACTTATCATGGTCAGGATCACAGGATATTATAATTTATAATACATGCATAGTGTATACTGTACCTTTATGTGCATATCTCAGCAGCCCTGCAAAGCTATCAGTATTCACATCAACACGTAACAGAAAAACATCATAGCCCTGTCTGCAAACTCACACAACAGGAGTCCAGGGGACATTTACGCCCACTAGCTAAAAAGAACATTAACACACATTGTCATATATCTATCCCTGGAAAGAGGCCCAAGGAACATGGAATTGACTTGTATTCCCTCTGGTGAGTTACATTGCTGGGCATTACTCCCTCTCATTGCTCAGCATCAATGCCTCCTGTCAGCTATGTGCCTACAGACAAACAGCGTCGTGCTCCCAGTGTGTGATAAAGTCTGAGGAGAGAGAAGCAGACACTGACATCTGTGTCCGGCTTTGCATATATAGCATGTATAAAATCATGAGCCACTGGAAAGCCTGAACTGAAATAATAAAAACAATTTAAAAATTAAACAAAAAAAACTTTCTAAAAGAAAATAAATACACATTGATTTTAAAAATGGTTAAACAGTAAAACAAATTGACTTTTTATCTTCATTATTGTCACGTTCGGAGACGGGCGAGTCGGGAAGCAGACGAAGTGCAGCCAGAACGTCAGGTAAACTGAGTTTAATGCACAAAAGACGGACAACACTCTGACACTACAATGCTCGATCTGGGGAACAAGGGGAGATGTGGACTGATATACACAGAACAATGCAAAAGAAACAGGAAACAGCTGGGCACAATCGGGGAAGCACACGTGGATTATGAGGGGGCGTGGCACACACTAGGAGCGGACGGAGCGGATCGTGACAATTATTATCTTTTAATTTTGAACTTATTCAAACGTAATTAATTTACTTTGCCAAATACTACAAACATTATTTTCACAATTCACATGAAATGAATTTTGGTTACTTAAATGTCCAGCAGAGTTTTTGCCCATTCCAACTGTTTGTTGGCGGATGTTCCCTTTTGTCACTGTGGGGCCATATGTCTCAGAACTGGAGAGGACATTAAGATTTGCTTTTCTTGGCAACATGCATAAGTGTCACACAGAGCCGCCTAAATACAAGGATTCCAGAGAACATGCAAACTCCACCGATACCCTGGCATAGGATTCAAACTCAGACCCTGGAAGTGTGAAGCCACAGTGCCTTCTCCTTATGCGGCCCCTTGCTAATGAATAGCAAGAAGTAATTAAATGTCCCAAATATCTCAGACCTGGTGTAGCATGTTTCCTCCAGAGGTTTTTAGCACATAAAGGATGCCTTGTGTTAATTATGTTAGTGTCATGGACCAGGGCAGATTTAGGGCGAAGGCGTGGCATGGTGCAGACTGGGAAGGGGGTGAACGACCCACTTGCGGCTTGCAGGGAAACAGGGGTTTATTAACAAAAACAGAAAACACCAGGAACACTACAAAAAACAAAAAGGACTATGATGGGTCAAAAGCTAAAAGGGATAAACAAAGACTAAGGGGTCAGGGCAGTAAGGGGCAGTAAGGGGCAGGTGGGCAGGTGGGCGGGCAACATACATCATACAATGAAGCACTAAGGGACTGAACTCAGGCAGAGACTTAAATATTAAGGGGTAACAAGACTAACACAGGGCAGGTGAGACTAATTAACAAGGGTTGGGAAAGGAGACCACAGATGAAACTAATAATTAAATCAAGGGACTGGGAGGGGAAAACTAAGAAACTGACAGAAACAAGGAAGCAGAATGCAACACTATGAATGACAGACCGGTAGAAACACAATCAAGGGCACAAAGGCAAAAAAACAAAATCAAAACACAGGAACCTGAAAACTGATTCAATTGAAACACAAGGGAACAAAATCTACAAAAAACAGAGGAGGCGGGATAAAACACATGACAGAGGAGTTCATAGGCAGCTGCATGCTCAACAAGTTTAACCATGCGGCCAACAAGGAGATGGGAAAAACACAAAGACAGACAACAGGAGGGACGGGATGGTCAGCAACGCCTGCTGGCCAAACAGGGAAGGGACACGAAAGACTGGGACAAGAGGAGCTGACCCTGACATGTTAGTACCTGTTGACAAATAAAGTCTTGCCCAATAATTCAGCACAGAGCAGTGGTGAAAAAGACCAAACATGTCTTAAAATTATTTCTCATCTCAGCTAAAAATGGTTTTATCATTTGCAAGGATAAGATCTGCATAAGTGGATGTGTAGTTATAGATGTGGTTTCAAAGTTCTGTGCTCCTGAATAAAGCTAAAATGATGGTAGTTTATCACTCAATTTCATGTGATTATGCACGGAGACCAGTGAAAGCTTAGCGTCTCATCTGTACAAGAAGGAGACAGAACTTAATTTGTTAAAGGAATTGCAAAGAATGACATCCATTGTTTAAAGAATGACAATAATTTTTGTGTTTTTCAGTATTAACAACAGAGTGACACTGCCATCTACAGGAGAGCATGTATTCTCATTGAAGTTTATAATACTCACTGTCAAAGTATATATACTGTACATACATGTAAACAGTATGTATGGCTATGGGTGGGCACGGAGTGGGCAGTGCCAACACAAATGAATCAGTTGCCAAACAAACACATTGGCACAATCCCCCCATCCACAGCTGCCCACCAGTGGACCCCCCAAGTGCTCTGACACGAATGCCAACCTGGGAATGCCCTTGCTGTACACTTGGAGAAGGTTTCTGAATGTGTGCCCCAGCACATACTGTCCCTGTGTGCTACTGCGTGCTAAAAAGTCCCTGTGGGCAGTGCTGAAATGTTATGGGGCTATTTGGTCCCTGTATGAACGGTTTGTGTCCACATCCTTGGCACAAAATAAAAGCCATTCAGAGTGGGTGATGCCCTCTGGCATTGGGTGTGTCTTGTCTCCTCTGCCGTTGATGATTTTCATGGACAGGTCATCAAGGTACAGAAACACCTGGAAGGGTATCCAGTTTGGGGGCCAAATTTGATATCCCTTCTACTTGCAGATAATGTTATGCTTCTGGCCTTATCTGACTAAGACCTCAAACATACACAGGGATGAGAATCAAAGGCTCCAAATTTGAGGTCATATTGCTCTAACTAAAATTATGCCTTAGATAATAAATAATAGTAAAAGTTCTTTACAATTATAATATAAAAAGCAATTTCCAAAAAAAGAACAAAACACCAATTTGGACTCCTGCTCTAAAAAAGATATTGATCACCCATTCCATTCAATAAACAGACATCATTACTGCTATAAGAAAGAAATGGAACTGAGCTGCAAGCTATGTTGCCATGGTAATAGCTGTTGCATGGCTGATAAGACTGTGAACATGTTTTATATCTTATCAATGGAACATTGCAAGAATTAATTTTTAGACTGCATGAAATACTGAAGAGCACTTACTAATTTTTCTTGATAATCATCAAATATTTTGCCCCTATTTTTTCCATCTTACAAACTCCACAATCACAGCATCACTATCAATTGTTCATACCTTATAATATTTTCATTATTCTGAAAAAAAACATTAATAAATTCACTGTAGTATTAGCTATAATATGTGAATATTACGGGGGTGAAATTGCACCCCCTACTGGTCGGTAGAAAATGCTATTTGAACATACATCCATTTTATGAAACCAATCATCCTATTTAGTGTTGTGGGGGAGGGGGAGTCCTGGAACCAATGGGCACAAGGCAGGGACCCACATAGGATGGGATGCCAACCCATGGCACATTCACACCTCTGGGCAGTTTGATAACTCCAATTAGCCTCAGCATGTTCTAGGACTGTGGGGGGAAACCAGAGTACCCAGAGGAAACCCTATGAGGATACAATGGGAATAAGCAAACTCCAGACACATGGAACTCTGGCGGAGGCTTGAACCCAGGTTCCAGAGGCGTGAGGTAACAGTGCAAACCACCACACCACCCCCTATAAATAATACCAAGCTGAAATTAAATTATACTGAAAATGTGTATTTAAAAATAAAGCTCATGTTATTCATTTGTGTAATAATAAGTTACAGTAAATGTGTTTGTTATGTATTTTACAAACTTTTTTTTACCTGGATGAATGATTGACCGTCTCACCTTACACCCCCAAGAGTCGCCTTCGAGCTATAGTATAATGAAAATACCATATGTCAGATGGATTCCAAGCTGCCAAAGTTGAGTGCTTCAGCCTGGTGCTATTATTGGCATAATAGTACTCTGGTACAAAATGAAAAATACAAAAAAGTAAAAAAAGGATGTGTATTTTACATTCTGAAGGCATTACCTATGTTGATATTCATAGAATTTAGATGAGCAAACTTGTTCATATGGAGGGCATCTTCATGGCCACAAATATGTGAAGGCACATTGCCTTCTTTCAGGCTCACTTTCAATGTTCAAGTCTAGACTAAAAACACACCTTTTTAGTTTAGCTTATAGGGACACTAGTTCTAGCTAGCTTCTCACTCCCAGTTAAACCTATAGTGTGAGGTGTAGAGCTGGGTGGGGATCGGTGCCATTGGCTTTGGATAAACTGAATTGACAGTGCTGTCACTCTAGCTTCACAATTGCTTGTGGGATTGGAGTGCTGACATTTCAGGGACTCCCCATGCCTGCATTCCCACCTGCCTCTCCCTCCTACTTATGCTGCCATAGCCATATCTGCCGGAGCATTGCACTTCATATTGCACTCATCTAACTTTTAGCACTGCCTATAGTCTCCCTTACTTTGACTAATTGCATTTATTTCCACCACCTTCTCCTGGGTGGTGCTACCTGGAGCCTTCAATCTATCAAGATGTCCAGCACACCCTGCAACATGTGACGTCGCCACTGCCAATGACGACCGTGCATCCAGCTCGCCGTTCTGCCAGTGTCATCTTCCTTGTACGACCCGCTCCCTGCCTTCTGGCTGCCTGGCGATTGGAGGAAGTGTTGGCACCGGCTTGTCATCTCCCCCCTACTCTGCGTTTGTGTTTCAGACTACACTGTATTTGACTCTCCCTGCCGGCCCCTGGAGGATGGGCTCCCCCTTTGAGTCTGGTCCCTCCCAAGGTTTCTTCCTTCTAGGGAGTTTTTCCTTGCCACTGTCGCCTATGGCTTACTCACTGGGGGCTTTGGGTGGGGATGCTGTAAAGCGCTTTGGGACAATGTAATGTTGTGATAATGCGCTATACAAAAATAAATTTGTTGTTGTTGTTGTTGTTCTTGCAAATTACTCTGTTATATTCTCATGCAACATGTAGGCCTATATAAATAATATGCACCAAGGTGTGTCAGAGATTAGTCCCCAGGTTACAAATCCCTTCCCTAAGTTTGTCTTGAAGTCAAATTTGTATTTGTCGGGAAAAGAATAATATAGTACAAAGTAAAAGTAATAATAATATTAATGATAATAAAAATAATAATAAAGTACTAATAAAAGTAACTACATATAGTACTGCACTGTACCTTGAACCAACAAACTGCTGAAGAAGCACAATGTTTTCACAAGTGTCACAAAGTAATGTGTGCATTCGTTATTACAAGCCATTATATTTAACTTGAATTTTTAGCGCAATAGACATAATGGCAGTCCATAAAGTTCATAAGTATGAACTGTCTGTACGTTGAATAATCTTAACTAGAGGACTGCCTGTATATGCAGACATTTGTATACTAACCTCCAAAATGGTTATAATGAGATTATATTATTGGATTGTCCATAACAAACAACCTGCTCTACAGTGTACCAGCACACCATAGGCAAAAGGTCAATGATTAAGTATAACTGTGTGAAGGGGATAGAAGTAATCCAGCAAACTATAGGCCAATCAGTTTAACTAGCATTACTGGAAAAATAATGGAAGCTATAATCCAAGTGAAAATGGTAGATTACCTGGATGCAAATAACATTCTGAGGGATAGCCAACATGGATTTAGGAGAGGTAGATCCTGTTTAATGGATCTACTTGACTTCTTTGAGGAAGCTACAAGTGAAATTGATCAAAAAAAGGCTGACGATGTAATATACTTAGATTTCCAGAAGGCCTTTGATGTTGTCCCCCACAAACGGCTCTTGCTAAAGCTCGAAGTTGCAGGGATTTTAGGAACTGTGGCAGCTTGGATCGAAAACTGGTTAACTGACAGGAAGCAGCGAGTAGTTATTAGAAGCACAATGTCACAGTGGGCCTGTGTTCATAGTGGGGTACCGCAGGGTTCAATTTTAGGACCACTACTGTTCCTAAATTACATTAATGATATTGACACCAATACATACAGTAAACTGGTTAAATTTCCAGACGACACCAAGGTGGGTGGTGTAGCAGATACTGATCTAGCAGCAGAGAGGCTACAACGGGATCTGGATTTAATTAACGACTGGGCTGATACTTGGCAGACGAAATTTAACACAGATAAATGTAAGGTAATACACGCAGGGAGCAGAAATATAAAGTACAGATATTTTATGGGTTCCACTGAAATAAAGGTAGCTGATTACGAGAAAGATCTCAGTGTGTATGTTGATGCTTCCATGTCCCACTCTCGCCAGTGTGGGGAAGCAATAAAAAAGGCCAATAGAATGTTGGGTTATATCTCTAGGTGTGTGGAGTTTAAGTCAAGGGAGGTGATGTTACATTTATATAATTCCTTGGTAAGACCCCACCTAGAATATTGTGTGCAGGTTTGGTCTTAGAGGAATGTCTTATGAGGAGAGGTTACCTTGCTGAATCTGTTTAGCCTTGAGCAAAGGAGACTAAGGGGGGACATGATCCAGGTCTATAAGATTCTAACAGGTCTGGATGCTGTTCAGCCAAATGGCTATTTCAATATTAGTTTAAATACTAGAACTCGTGGCCATAAGTGGAAATTAGCAGGAGTACATTTTAAAACAAATTTGAGGAAGCACTTCTTTACACAGCATGTAGTTAGAGTATGGAATAGTCTTCCTGCTAGTGTAGCAGAAGCTGAAACCCTGGGTTCCTTTAAATCAGAGCTAGATACTGTAAGATTTTAACAACTCTGAGCTATTAGTTAAGTTCTCCCCAAACGAGCTTCATGGGCCGAATGGCTTCCTCTCGTTTGTAAATTTCTTATGTTCTTATCTTACTTAAGACTGTGTGTATTTGGTAACTGATGAAAATATGGCCAGAACAATCAACCAGTGGTGGTCAGTTGAATTTGATGCATGGAAAGGATCTGTAGGGCAACCCAGATGAGTAGTAATGTTTGTGGGCAAAAACATCTTGCCTTCTTCCAGATTAAATTATTACATTCTGCTGCTGTGCTCCCATCACAGTGCTTATGAGAAACAAATGCTAGTTTCTATTTAGCTGAGAGATGTGACCTTCTTTGTGTCACAGCTGGGAGAAGCTGTGGCTGACAGAGACTTGGACTCCCTCTGTAGCACTAGAGCCAAGACAGAGATTTGTCAAGCTGCTGTGCTAGAGTGGCCTTTTCAGTCGCGTTCCATTCCAGTAGTACATACACCATGAATAGTTAGACTCGACCCTTCCATAAATAGTTAGGGAGGGCTGTGGAAAAGTATAAAAAGCAAGCGAATGAGGGGCAATCACCAGAGTCGCCAGAGGCTGAGGAAGTCCTTTCACCAGCATGTCTGAGAGACACGTGCCCCTCTCGTTCCTGCGTCACCCGAGCTGGGACCCATTCCGGGACTGGCATCATGGAAGCCGCCTCTTTGACCAGTCTTTTGGTATGCCTGCCATCCCCGAGGACTGGCACCAGTGGCCCAGCACGTACTGGCCCGGCTATCTTCGTCCCCAAGTGTCCACCTCTGAGGTAGGGGCTTCTGCTGGTCCTCTCAGCCCCTTCCACCCTGCAAGTAACCCCACAACTCCGCTGCTGTCCCCCTATTCTCGTGTCCTGTCCCGTCAACTCAGCAGTGGCATCTCTGAGGTCAAGCAGTCACAGGACCAGTGGAAAGTTAGCCTGGATGTCAACCACTTTTCCCCTGAGGAACTGGTTGTGAAGACCATGGGTGGGGTGCTGGAGATCACCGGTGAGTATACAGTGTTACTTTTCTTGTATAATCTGAGAGCTGCTTTCAGTGTTCTGCATGCTGTCATGTACTCTGGTTTTCCATGCTGATCTGTGTGCATCTGATCATTACCATGATAAGGTTTTCCTGCTGATTAGAAATGGACCTATTACCACACTGTAAACTTTGTATACAGAAATGGTTTTTATATGATGCAATCATCTGACACCCAGAGACTCTATTTGGGAGGCAGGTGTACCTAATAAGGTTCATAAGCCAGTTGTTCTGCCATTTGGTCTGCATAACCACTGCAAATGCACTGGCGAGAAGGTGGTGACACACTATGCTTTGGTATAGATGTGACTTCACTTCTCTTGCTATCTAACACAATCCTCCTGCATACACTGGGTGTAAAGCGGAGCAATTTAACTGGTAGCCGGCAACTCATTCACTGCTACTGAAAAAGATTTCTGCTGACTGTCAAAAGTCCAACAATTCACTGTTCCTGAAATCCTCTCATATACAGCATGCGAAGTGAATTCATATTGTAATTCATATATAAACCACGTCATACCAATTACCAAACACTGTGTTTAACAACTGTGAAGGTGTAGCAGCTTTAGATGTATACTTACATGGATGGCAGAGAGAAAACAAATCATTGTGCTTTTCAAATGAAAGCTGACACAAATATGGAAACTGAACTAAATATTACACTGCTGGACTATATCATTCTTGTGCTTGAGGTCTCCATGGGGCTCACAGGAGCTTAGTAGAAAAGGACAGAGATTAGCTCAAAGCCTCAGGTGGCAGAGGTCAGTAATGTCACTTCTGATGGGGCCAGTAGTCAAAGCAAACAAAAGCGTTACCAGGGGCTGCATTTCTGCATCAGCTGATGGGACTGTGCAAGAGCCAGTTGGGAGGGACGTTACCCAAAGAGTAGGGAAGCTGGTTGTACACATACACACATATCGATGCTAATCTTGAGTATATTGCATACTGCGCTGATGGCAGCTGTGCCGTTTTACCTTATCTACAGGGAAGCATGAGGAGAGGAGGGATGAGCATGGATTCATTTCCAGATGCTTCACCAGGAAATACACGTAAGTATCTCTCCTAGCCAACCTGGTCCTCAGGAACTCCCAGACAGCCCACATTATTGCTCCCATCCAGTTTTATTTATTTATTCTTACCTCTATTTTACCAGGAAGTCCCACTGAGATTAAAAATCTCCTTTACAAGAGAGACCTGGTCAAGCAACGTTAAAAATACAGCATATACAATATGACATAAAAATCCACACATTAGACAGCCATTGAAACACACTGACCTATAAATTAATCAACTAAAATAAATTTGGCTAATTTTAGGTTGTTCTCCAGATTATTCCATGTCCATGGTTCCAACCATGAGCTGAGAGGAAGCAAAAACATGGACTGTCTTGGGGTACCTGAGGACTAGGTTGAGAAACACTGGGCAAAATTATACAATAAGCCTTTCTTTATGGTTGTTCAAATTAGCATACACAGGGCTTACCTAAGACTAGGAGCATGCTATGAGATTGCCGTCTAAAGCAGTGCACTTCAAAATAGCTATGAGGTAGAAAGACAGATTCCATTCATCTGATGTAAGCTGGAGCTGGAGCCTATCAACAGTACACACATGACTTTATATGGTCATTCAGCTTGAATTGCCTCTGGGGGAGTCTTTGGACCAATACTGACCCCCATTTTTCTTTGGTTAGCTTATCATGTTATTGACAGTCTACACTGGCTGGAAGAACAGTAACCAAGAATGGTTTATTATCCTCTCTTCTGGCGTTAGATTACCCCCTGGCGTTGACGTTGAGAAGGTTGTGTCATCCCTGTCTCCTGAGGGCGTGCTGACTGTGGAAGTGCCTTTACCCAAGCTGGCAATCCAGGCAGCTGAGGTCAACATTCCTGTAACAGTGACCAAGCCCACCATCGAGGAGAAGAAATAGGTGCATCGCATTAAAACTGTCACAGTACTGCCCTCCAAACAGAAATAAATATGGCAGTCAACAAAAGCATACAGAATACATTAGTAGGAGTATCTGTTTCATATAGTCAAAAGCACTACAGCATGTTTTAAGCACTTTTTTAATCTAACTTGTAATTAATCAAACTGACTCTCGCTTTTGACATAGTTTACATTTTTGTGTTCTCTTTGAATGGTTTTTTTCTTGTATTGTTTCTTAAAATGGTAAATAAAAGCCTGCCAAACTGGCCTCAGCCTTCCTATGCCGGTGTCACTTGTGAAACAGAATTGTGTCACTGACTCACACTCCTGC
This sequence comes from Paramormyrops kingsleyae, assembly GCF_048594095.1. NCBI lineage: Eukaryota > Metazoa > Chordata > Actinopteri > Osteoglossiformes > Mormyridae > Paramormyrops > Paramormyrops kingsleyae. The sequence continues at coordinate 23,662,804 of NC_132813.1, forward strand.
CAAATCTGGGGGCATGTGTATAAATCGTGGGAATAACCCCTAAAGTCGTCATTTTCTGGTTTCTGCTTTTATCCATGCATCCATTTTTTATTAAAGGAATCTAGTTTTGGATACAAGTTTCATACAGATATTGGGGGGAATCCTACTGGTTTAACTGTAATTTAACAAAGTTTGTTAACTTTGAAAAGCCCCCCATCATCGCCGAAGTATACACTCCAGTCTATAATAGTAAAAATATATTTCAAAATTCATATATTAAAATTCACTGTACATGTATGATATGGTGATGAAATGGCAGTCAGTGTCACACAGATAAGATGCTGTTAAATGAAGATCGGGTTGCAGATTTTGATTTTGAAAGAAGCCAGTGAGTCTAGCTGCATGTCTGGAGATTACAGGGGGGGGGGGCTGAGCCTATCCTGTGATGGGAGGGTCCAAAGCCTATCCCAGAAGGGGCAGGGGGTACCGAGCCTATGCCAGAAGCTACAGCCCATCACAGGGCACATTCACACATTATGGACAATTTGGTAACTCCAACTGACCTCAGCAAAACACAGGGAGGATGTGCAAACTCACACAGACAGAGCTACGGCAGAGACTCAAACCCTGGCAAGAAAGGTGCAAGGCAACAGTTCTAACCACTGCACCACCATGCTGCCCACCACAGCACAACTCAGCAGATTGAATTTAGAAAACAGTAAACAGAATACTGGGTTCCTTTCAACAACAATTAGATTAATATATAACTGTGCTTTGCTGACTTTCAGACATAAGGCTAATGGTCATCCTGCTGAAGGATGCCTGACGAGATACTTAACAATTAGCCTTAAGCTATAAATATAAAGCAGAAAAGGTGTACTTTAGTACTTTAATAGGAAAGAATAAGTTCCAGTCCTGGCTTAATGGTCTTTTAAGGTGACTGAAAGGGGTAATACACGTAGCAGATGCAATCCTAAACACATGCTTCAGGGGATACTATTTATAGACCACTTTAAATGCTTTATAGTCCTGTTCATTATAAAGTTTGAACTGAGACTCTCAACACATTGCTCTAAATGACACTAAAGCAGCTGAGTGCATTTTTGGTCTAGGCTGTATTGAAAGTGCAATATATTGTAAAAAAATTAATTGATATGAGACAGGCCCAACAAACATGGTCAGTCAGAATCGATGGTAGCAATAAATACTAATTTTGTTGTAAAGTGAATTCTATTCTACCCATTTATGTTTAATGCACAAGAATGTCTCTTTTGGATCAATACATTTTATCTTACGCTATCTTATTAGAGCAGAAATTTAATAGGGATGGTTGTAACATTTTTTACATTTTTGCCTGTACCTTGGAGCTCTTTTATGGAATCACATTCAGAATTTGATACAAACTACTTACATGTGTCTTCTATGAAATGGCACAGGATTATCTCTGTCTCACAAACAAACAGAAAATTAATGATTTAGAACACATGGAGTGAAATGTTACAATTTACCCTATAGTCAGGGATAGCTGTAACACAGCCCTGGGTTAAATGTAACGTTATAAACAATGTCAAAAGTTATTTATTTATTTATTCATTGGATCAACCAAATTTGTGGGATTTGTATGCATATGTGTGCAATGTATGTTAATTACAACCATTTTTCAGGTCCCCACAAAGATTTTAAAATGCAGTCAAAAAAAGTAAAAATGGCAGAAATCTTATATTTAGTTTGGTTACTTATGTTTAATTAAGGTTATCGCTGGGTAGGGGTTAAGGTCGTCATGATGGAATTAGAGTTTTCCCCATAGAAATCCATGGAGAGTTACCACAAAGATATAATTACAAACCTATGTGTGTGTGATATTAGTCATCATTACAATCATAGTGGTGACAGGTGTATTGATCTCCTGCTGATGTACAGGTTTGATGGGCCCACCTTGGACAGTCTATGCTAGGGGTGGGAGACCTGATCCATGACAGCCAGCGTGGGTGAGAGGTCTTCCCAAACACCTGCACCCACACTGGCTCTCCGTGGATCAGGTTCCCCACTCCTGGTCTATGCATTTCACCCAGTTTTCCTTTGACTTTGAAATATTCCAAGCAAACAATACAGAAGTTTCCTGGGCTTGAGAAGGTGCCTGGTGGGCAGTTGCAGAAATGTGGTGGCCATGAACAAGTTTACCTTGCAGCTGAGAGCAACAATATTAGCTCACAACTCCCTTGCATAAAAGATATTTACATACTGTAGGCACATAATAAAAATGATTTAAGCTTGAATAATGAATATCAAAGCTTGCAATGCTATCACAAAAATAAACCACATCAAAAAAATTACTTTTACCTCATATTTCTTTTTTCCTTACAAATCTGAGCGTGTTTGTTACAGGGTGCTCCTTCTTCACATCTGAAATAAAGAATAAACTGAGCCTGTGGAGAGTCAGTTATGTGATTTCTACCTGATTTCTGAAGAAATAGACTTTGTTACAACTAACCCATGTCACAATCATCCCCGGTCTCCCCTGCCTTTCTCAAGGGTAAAATCCTTCTTAGCACTTCATCCAGCAGGTGAAATCCTAACGACTTTGCCATATTAATTTCACATTTAACTTTTACTCTTCAAATGCATAAAATTGACTAAAAATAAAGTCAAAAGTAAAGCCTTTGGAATTGACTGATTTTCTGCATTAATTGGTCAGAAAACTTGATCTGACACATCTCTAGTATAATAATGAACAAATACATCTGTTTTAACTAATAACACACAAATTATTGTATTGTTTTTGTGCATATTCATTACATTGCTCAAATTTTGAAATAAATAAGTGAAACAGAGCATCTAATAACTGGTCGAACCTCCTTTAGTATCAGTAATGGGGAACTGCAGATCGGACCTGCACAAGATTCAGGAGTCTCGGACTACCAATAATAATAATAATAATAATAATAATAATAATAATAATAATAATAATAATAATAGGTACTTTCCTTGTGGAGAAATTCTCTTTATGCCTCCCCCAACTTGCTCTCTGTAGGAATACTTACATTTACTTTGATGTTTCAGGTCATTGGCCTCCAGCATCACCCAGCTTTCACTGAGCTTCAGCTGGCAGACAGCCCCCTTGGTACTGTACTATCCTATAGGACACCTTCATAATGTTGGGAATTCATTTTCCCCTTGATGATGGCAAGCTGGCCCAGAAGCAGCAAAGCAGTCCAAATTCGGGATTGTCCCTCCACTGTACTCGTGGGGATGATGTTTTCATGTTGGTATGCGGTTCCCTTTTTACATCATATGTAATGCTGCATGTTATTATCAAGCAATTCTGCAGTCCAAAGAAAATTTTCCCAGTAAAACTGTAGAGTGTGCAGTTGAGGTGGTTCTAGGGAGAGTAGCCACAGTTCTAAATTGTCTCAATTTATAGACTATTTCTCTATATGCAGACTGATGAATATCTAAACTGTTTGAGGTGATTTTCTAACCATTTCCAGCTTTATGCAAATCAACTATGTCTGATAGTAGGCTGTCTGAGGCTTTTTTGTGAAGCATGGTTCAAATCAGCAGAAGCTTCTTATGATCAGCAAGCTCAAAATATTTTAGTGTTTTCAATATTTGAGTGTTATCAAATTCAATGTAGCTATAACCCACACCTCAAATTTCGTTTCATTTATTGTACTTCTAATTGACTCCAAGACGACACCAGACGACACCAAGGTGGGTGATGTAACGGATAGCCTACTGATCTAGCAGCAGAGAGGCTACAACGGGATCTGGATTTAATTAACAACTGGGCTGATACCTGGCAAGTGAAATTTAACACAGATAAATGTAAGGTAATCCACGCAGGGAGCAGAAATATAAAGTACAGATATTTTATGGGTTCCACTGAAATAAAGGTAGCTGATTACGAGAAAGATCTCGGTGTGTATGTTGATGCTTCCATGTCCCACTCTCGCCAGTGTGGGGAAGCAATAAAAAAGGCCAATAGAATGTTGGGTTATATCTCTAGGTGTGTGGAGTTTAAGTCAAGGGAGGTGATGTTACATTTATATTAGGGGTGTGCAAAGCAGCCGGTATTTGTATCTGTATTTGTATTTGTTGAGGGGGGAAAAGTATTTGTATTTGTATTCGTATTCGAGTAAAATTCAAAATAGGCGTAAAAATCCAGTTTTTTTGCGTTGCACTTCTAATTTACGCTATAGTGTAAGTATTCTTTAATTATATCCATTATAATAATTATGGATATGCAGTAGACAGAGTAACTTAAACGTACCATATAACTCCTACAAGTGCATACAATTCGACACAACTACACAAGCATTGTTTTAACCTTTTTAACCAAACGTTAACGTTACTCTGTCAACAGCCTATTGTCTAAATTAGCGAGCTAACAGAGCTACGTAAACAGAGCGAACATGAGAGCACCTGATTGCAGACGTCAATAATGCAGCGTAATGGAATAATCTCCCGATCAAACTCTGCTTCCCGAAAGTTATAAACTGCCTCCGGAACCCAGTTAAGGTACAAAAATCTATTCAACAAAAATAGTGATACAGTTAAGTCTTTTTTCGCTCAGCCGAGCCTTCTCTGTTACTGTGTGGAGCAGCCTGTGTCAGTCACCTCTTTTACAACCCCCCCCCCCCCGACTCCTGAACTCACTCACTCACTCACTCATCCGGGCATGCACTGCGGTCTCAAGAGGAAACGCAGCTTTTTGATATAAAGTTTTTCTTGTTCCCGAATACAAATATTTTTTTAAGTATTTGTTCGAAATAAGTATTCGTAAAAAACACATTATTTGTGCCTTTCCGAATACCGTATTCGGGTTCGGCTCCACCCCTAATTTATATAATTCCTTGGTAAAACCCCACCTAGAATATTGTGTGCAGGTTTGGTCACCATACAGGTACCTTAAAAAGGACATTGCTGCCTTAGAAAAGGTGCAACGGAGGGCTAAGAGAATGATTCCTGGTCTTAGAGGAATGTCTTATGAGGAGAGGTTAGCTGAGCTGAATCTGTTTAGCCTTGAGCAAAGGAGACTAAGGGGGGACATGATCCAGGTCTATAAGATTCTAACAGGTTTGGATGCTGTTCAGCCAAATGGCTACTTCAATATTAGTTTTAATACTAGAACTCGTGGCCATAAGTGGAAATTAACGGGAGAACATTTTAAAACAAATTTGAGGAAGCACTTCTTTATACAGCATGTAGTTAGAGTATGGAATAGTCTTCCTGCTAGTGTAGTGGAAGCTACTGTAAAACCCTGGGTTCCTTTAAATCAGAGCTAGATAAGATTTTAACAACTCTGAGCTATTAGTTAAGTTCTTCCCAAACAAGCTTGATGGGCCGAATGGCCTCCTCTCGTTTGTAAATTTCTTATGTTCTTAATTATGTTCCATTTCGCTTTTTTTTTTTGCTAAAACTTTATTATTATCTATTTATTAGATGCTTTGATCCAAAGTGATACGCAGTGTACTGCATATAGTGAACCAAATTTTTATGCACCAGTTAGTAGCAGCATGAGTATACAGGTAAGACATGACCTGGGTTAGGTTGTACCGGAATACCAGCACTGCTGTTATGTATTCAGAATACAAGAGTAAGTATTTGAGATTCAGCTCGTGGTACGTTTTAAAAGTTATATTCATGAATACAGCTACAGTGGTACCTCAGAACTTAAACTTAATCCGTTCAGAACTTCAGATCGAATCCTAAAATGTTCGAGTTCTGATCTTATTTTCCCCATAAGAAATAATGGAAAACCAATTAATTGGTTCCAGGCGACAAAAAATTACACCGAAATATGTTTTTTTAGCATTTAAACACAAAATGAACTGGACAAAACAAGAAAAGCATATACTGTACTAAACACATCTAAGCAAATTTATCAAAACAGTAATTTGTAAAGTAAGAAAATTAATGTATTCAAACAATGTGTAAAGTTAAAAAAAAAAACAATGTGTCCTGCCCCAATCGTCCGCTCCTTCCGTGTGCCACGCTCCCTCATTAACCCCGTGTGGAATCCCCGTGTAATCAGCTGTTTCTGGTTGTTGTCATTAGTCCTCTGTATTTCGTCTGCGTTTCAGTTTGTTTCCCCAGTCCGGTCATTGTATTGTCCATCTGCGTTTTGTCTGCCTTACCTTTAAACCTCGTATTCCCCGATACCCTGATGTCTGCGCCTTTGTCTTCGTTCCGTCCCCGCTGGGCACGTATGGAAGAGGATTAGGGCCACCATGAAAATATTATTTGAATTCTGACTTTAATGTCAGAATTCTGACTTTAATCTCAGAATTCTGACTTTTTTCTCAGAATTATGACTTTAATGTCAGAATTCTGACTTTTTTTCTCAGAATTCTGATTTTAATCTCAGAATTCTGACTTTAATCTCAGAATTCTGAGTTTAGAAAAATAGTCAGAATTCTGACATTAAAGTCAGAATTCTGAGAAAAAAGTCAGAATTCTGAGAAAAAAGTCAGAAATCTGAGAAAAAAGTCAGAAATCTGAGATTAAAGTCAGAATTCTGACATTAAAGTCAGAATTCAAATAATATTTTCATGGTGAAATTATTAAAATAATTAATAAGAAATCTTTATTTTTAAATTAATTTTATTATATAATAATTACTGTTACTGTCTATCATTGTCTAAATGTATTTTTACTGTCTAAATATATGTATTCAGCTAGTGTAAACATGCAGGATGCTATCACAGCGAATGCAAGGCTGAGACTGAAGCATTTTTGCCGAGAGACGTGCCGCGTGACTCATTTCCCCACGCGTACAAGTTATCTTACAGTAGGTCGGCGTTCACGGTTTGACTTCTGAGATTCAGATCGAGTTCTACGTAATTTTTTTTCGAACTGCTTGGTTCGACTTTTAAGAAATTCAAGAACTGAGGTACCACTGTACTTTATAAAATTTGAATACTGAATACTTTTAAATTATATCTCCTAAAAATTATCTATATGTTTTTCCAATGTGAAGTTGTCTGTTTTTTTAAAAACAATAGATCTGTTTGTGAACCCTACATTTTTCCTCCTGTGTGCATCATTTTCACTGTGCGGGTCCGTGAGATCTGGTGCAGCAGTAATCAACATGCCGTTTTGCGCTTGCTGTTATCGGGACCATTTGAAATTAAAGACAAACTCAAAAAGGTTCCAGTTATGCTTCTCAATTACAAAAGTCCTGCCTGGATCAAAGTATTCAAATCCCCATTGTTTCCCAGCGCGACTAAATGAGTGATGAACACTTAAGTCTGAACAATTGCCATAACTATGCTATAACAGCAAAATACACTCTCTGGTCACCTGATTAGGTTTGCCTTGATAGTACGGGGTTGGACCCCCTTTTGTCTTCAGAACTACCTTAATTCTTCTTCATGGCAAAGGTTCAACATGATGTTTGACACATTCATCAGAGACTTTTGTCCATGTTGACATGATAGTGTCATGCAGTTGCTGCAGATCTCTCAGCTGCACCTTCATGCTGCGAGTCTCCCATTCCATCACATCCCATAAGTGCTCTATTGGATTGAGGTCTGGTGACTGTGGAGGCCATTTGAGTTCATTGTCATGTTCAAGAAACCAGTCTAAGATGATATGAACTTTATGACATGACATGTTATCCGAGATACTTAAACTCCTCCACTTAGGGAAGGACCCCATCCCTATGGTGATGAGCTATGGGTAGTGACCGAAAGAATGAGGTCGCGAATACAAGCGGCTGAAATGGGTTTCCTCCGCAGGGTGGCTGGGCTCTCCCTTAGAGATAGGGTGAGAAGCTCGGTCATTCGGGAGGGAGTCAGAGTAGAGCCGCTGCTCCTCCGCATTGAGAGGAGCCAGATGAAGTGAATCGGGCATCTGGTCAGGCCTGGATGCTCCGGGCATGTCCCATTGGGAGGAGGCCCCGTGGAAGACTCAGTACATGCTGGAAATACTATGTCTCTCGGCTGGCCTGGAAACGCCTCGGGATTCCCCCGGTGGAGCTGGATGATGTGTCCCGGGAGAGGGAAGTCTGGGTTTCCCTGCTTAGACTGCTGCTGTCATGTAGAAGATAGATAGATGGATGGATAGATGGATGGATGGACATGTTATCCTGCTGGAAGTAGCCATTAGAAGCTGGGTACACTGTGGTCATAAGGGGATGGACATGGTCAGCAACAATTTTCAAGTATAGGCTGTGGCATTTAAACGATGCTCTACGCTGGAACTAAGAGGCCAGAAGCGTGCCAAGAAAATATCCCAATACCATTACACCACTAGCAGCAGCCTGAATTGCTGAAACATGGATCCATGCTGTTTTTTATATGAATTTATGACCCTATCATCTGAATGTTGCAGAAGAAATCGAGACTCATCTGACCACGTGAGACTTTTTAGAAGCCCATGTGAGTGTTTGTTCTATTGTGTCCAGTGATCAATAGCAATTATATTTGAAGAATATATTTTAGTGAATTATTCAGTTGCCAGGTTAGTTAAGCAAGTATGCCATGTGAAAAATGTATAATGTTTTTAATTTGTTAAGTTTCTTAAAAGAAGGACAACTCAAGAATGTGAAATTGCCAAAACACACAAAATAGCATAAATCATGTATTTTCATTCTAATGGATTTTTTTTTTAATCTTTTATCATTACCCAAACATTTTCAGTTAAACATTATGTCTAAAATTAATTTTGGCTCAGGATTATGCAAAGGGATGCATTTCCCTTGCTTTTGATTACCATTAAGAACAGAGCTTCTGTTTCTTGTGATATTTAAAAGTGCATTTTCAGTTGACAATATTAATTTTTGAAAGTATTTGAAAAGTATTCAAAAAGTATTCAGAATAAGTTGCACATTTTGAGTACTGAGTCAGAATACAAATCTGAATACATTAAGGACTGTAGGGCTATAATCAGTATTCAGAAACTAAATACTTTTTAAGATAATTCTACCCAACAATGGACACGACACTCTAATTGTATCAATGTGTGTACAGGTATGTTGTATTCTGACTTCCTCTGGCCTATATCTCCCCCTGGCTTCAACTAACAGCGTTACAGCTTATACGTTCAGTTTTCAGTGGCTTGTCAGTGGTAGCTTAATTAGGAGATATACTTTGCAATTGTATCTAATGACCAAACAGTTCACAGTACAGAGGTTAAATGAGTAGCACTACTGCATCATACATCTAGTGCTGAGGGTTCATTTGCTGCCTCTACTCTGGGCATGTGGAATTTGCATGTTGTCCTAGTATCCCAGAGATTTCCTCCTGTAGCTCAAAAACATGCAAATATGACATCAATAAGTGCGTGTAATAGCCAGGAATGGTGTGTGGCCCAGGCAAACCAGGAATTTGGCGGGGAGTGTCAGACCACTAGGGGCGCACTGAGAAGGTTTTAGTAATAATGCGCAATTGTCTGCCATATTGGTGCAATGGCAGGCATGAGCTGTGTCCCAATTCAGGGGCTGCATCCGTCAAAGGATGCGGTGGCATAGCCTTTGTAGGCTGTGTCCTTCTAAAAATCCACACAATGAATCTTTAGATAGGTGGGCACATCACCCAATGGATCCTTTGCAGCCTGGGAAAAGAAGGACTCAGAAGGAACCTTCAAAATAGGACAGACCTGTCGTGCCGCTGTGACACATTCAATCTTTGAATGCAGCTTTAGAAGGCTGCAGCCCGTCAAATGGGACACTGCTATGGTAATGGAGTACTTTGAGCATGCAGATGCAAGCAACTCAAATACGGCTTTATTGTTACACCGGTTATATTCAGTACACAGCAGACGGTGATGTGAAATTATATGATGGTATATAAAATGTTATATAAAAAATAAATAAAATGAAATAAAAGCAAATGATACAAAGACAGAATGGATATTGTTGGATGTCATCCATGCACAATGAAAGCCGCCTGCTGTCCGTTATGAGGATTTCGTTAATTAATGGGTTTTTCAAATGTCATGAGTAACACTAAAGCAAATGACATCTGGAAGCTTTATTTCCTTTTTCTGCTTGGGTACAAGAACTGCAGAGAGAAAGTGTGGAAAAATTTTGGTGTATTCATGGGTAAGTACAAGTATAAATATTATGATCATTATTCATCATATGCTAATATTATATATTATTTATTTTCAGCTTTTAATGGTAATGTTAAGCAATTACATTGTTCTGCACTGTAATGTTAACATTATAATACTGCGCCAACTGTCGTTATCACAACAAATTTGGTATGATCGCACATAAGTGAATGTGTTTTACAGCTAAATAGCTAATTGATTTATTTTATCCCTGGATGTGCGGCTTTCATTTAGCTGAGGGTACTGTCTGAGTTGTTTTTGTTTTGCATTCCTCTTTTGGTGTCTGTCATGCTGTCAGATTCTTCCCACTGCAGTGTCCCAAGTTCACTGTTGGCACCCAGTTAGTGCTGCCTTTGTCATGGCTGGTTTGGTTTGCCTAGCATGAAAGGATAAGAATGTCCTCAATGACGTGTTTTTTGTTTTTTAAACCAAACAATAATTTTATCTCATTAGCTTTCCTCTCATAATTTACGTGGCACCAAAAGCCATAAAATTCCTTGGATTCACGTTAGGTTTCATGATCAGTCGCTACAACCATAAACAGAATGGGGATCATGAGATGCAGTGGCATTAGCACGCTACCAAAAATGAAGCCAATGTTCACCAAGAAGCCCAAAACCGTTATCTAAGGAAATGAACACATACAGTGTAGAAACACTAGTAATTAGTGTTATTCTTACAAATTACAAAGAGATTTCCACAAACTCTGGACCTGCTAAGGTTCTTCTCAGTATGACCTTTATTTCAGTGGAACCCATAAAATATCTGTACTTTATATTTCTGCTCCCTGCATGGATTACCTTACATTTATCTACGTTAAATTTCATCTGCCAGGTATAAGCCCAGTCGCTAATTAAATCAAGATCCCGTTGTAGCCTCTGTGCTGCTAGTTTAGTATCTGCTACAAGTTAAACCGATTGGCCTATAGTTTGCTGGATTACTTCTATCCCCTTTTTTGAATATGGGTGTTATATTAGCATGCTTCCAATCGGAAGGTACCATACCAGTAGATAAGGATTTCTGAAATAGTAAAGTTAAAGATTGGCTAATAATATCCATCATCTCTTTTAAAACTATAGGTAAGATGCCATCAGGGTCCTGCGATTTATTTATTTTGAGCTTAGCTAGGCTTTGTACCACATCAGCCTCAGTTATACATACACTGTATATTTGTCATAGATGGCGCTGTATTTGCACTAAATGGTGGCAAATTACTTGTGCCCTCTACTGTGGACACTCATATAAAATAATCATTAAACTCTTTTACTATATCAGTTTCATTTTCAGTTGTAAGACCCTTACTATCCTGCAGATTAGTGATTTCAGCTTTTAGAGCTCTTTTGGAGTTAAAGTATTGGAAGAAACTTTTATTGACATCCTTAGCCTCCACTGCAATCTTCCTTTCTACATTCCTCTTAGCAAATCTAATGTTATTTTTTAACTCAACCTGTAGACTTAGATACTTCTGCTTTATTTTGAAATTGTTAGTTAATTTCCATTTGTGGAAGAGAGCCCTTTTCCTCCTGACTTTATTCTTAATTTTCCATAGTAAACCACCTTGGCTGCAATTTCCTAGATTTAGTTTAGCTGGAAACAGGTATGAAGTCCTCCTGCACTTGTAACAATGTGCTTTTAAAAAATTCCCATGCCTCTTCAACAGTTTTTCTGTTTAACTCCATCCAGTTTACAGTTTATAGTTTCAGTCTCATACCATTAAAGTTAGCCTTCCTAACATTGTATATGTTTTGGACTTTGCTCTTCGGACACAAAAATTAACCTCAAATTTAATCACGTTGTGATCACTACCGTCCAGTGGCTCTAATTTTCCAATGCTATCCTGGTTGTTAGAGAAAAGCAAGATCAAGAAGGGCTTCTCCCCTGGTAGGGGTATTAACAAACTGAGTAAAAAAACAATCCTGTACTAATTCCACCATCTCAAGTTCATTTACAGAAGAGCCAGAGAGTCCCACTGTATCCCAGGTAAATTAAAATCTCCCATAACCACCACATCATTTTTATTACTCATAATCCTGATATTGATGAATAACATTCTGCTTTGCTCCGCAGCTACATTAGGTGCTTTTTAACAATCAGCGACAATTAGGCCATTTGAGTTTTTAGCATCTAGTTTTACCCATACAGCTTCTGTACTTTTATTTTCATCATTGAGCTCCCTTGCCTCTCCGTCGTCTCCATCATCGTCACTCCATCATGTTTCTGTTATTCCTATAATATCATAAGTGTCTGATGAAATTAAAGCCTCTAAATCATGAATTTTGTTTCTAATACTCCTAGTGTTTAATTACAGCCCGCAAATGATAGGCCTTTTACAGTGCCCACTTTTAATAGTAATTGTGGCTTTCTGTCTCTCCCCACCTATATTCATAACTAACCTCCCTGCCCCCCCAGTACCTAGTTTAAACATTCTTCAACTACTCCCCAATACACTGATTCCCCTCTTGTTCGGATGCAACCCATCTGGCTTGAACAGGTCCCATCTGTTCCAGAAGGTCTTCCAGTGCCCCATAAACCTAAACCCCTTTTTCCTACACCACCATTTTAGCCATGCGTTTAATCTCCTTATCTCAGCTAACTTAGCCTGGCTTGCACGTGGCACAGGAAGTATTCCAGAGAATACCACCGTGGACATTCTTCTTCTAAGCTTATCTGTGACTTCTATAAATTTATCCTGTAGAACAGCCCTCCTGCCAAAAGCCTGTCCACTCGATTCAGAAGGTCCCCTACCTGGGCACCAGGCAGGCAAGACACCATACAGGACCCTCTATCATGGGTGCACACATAACTGTCTACACCTCTAATAATTGAATCCCCTACTACCACAACCTCCCTCTTCCTGACCCTTCTGCATGCCTCCCCAGTTTCTTCTGGCTCTAAAGCTGGAAGCACCTGAATGCGGTTAGACACAGTCAGTTCAGGTGATGCCGCCTCTGTGAACTGTGTACGCCCTTTTCTACGTCTGCGACCTACATTCACCCAGCTCTCTCGACCTACCTGTTCTTCATTGTCCCCCCTCCTCGCTTGTGATGTACACACCATCTCCCTAAAAGGCGTATTAACTCTCTCCTCTAACTCCTTGTTGTGTCGGATGAGAGCCAGTTGCTCCTCTAGGTCACGAACCTTGACCACAAGTGAGTCCACTAGCTTACATCACTTGTAGATGAAGTCTGACTGGACGCAAGCATCCAGAAGGGCAAACATCTTGCAAACACAACACTGAGCTGGCCCCATAATTAACTAGCTCACTATGACCCCGTCCTTTACTCCCAGCCCAGTATATTTATATAGCGTATTTCACTTTTACTTGATTTAATTAACGTATAGTTAATATAATAAAGTGTCGAGTACAATAAAACACTACCGGTAAGTTAATATTTGCTTTTAAAACGGAACTTTTTAAAGTATTCGATAGGGTCAGAGATAACAACATTAAACTTTTAAAATAACCAAATGAACAATTCCTTACCCAAGAATAACTTACTGAACCACGTTTAACTTCAATTAAATTAAGTAAAAGAACGCGAAATTGCTCTTGGGAGGCTAAAAAAACACAAAAAAAGGTCCTAAAGTATTCTTTACATTTGTCACAAACTCTGCTGCTATTGCATCTGACAACAGCACAACCAGTCATGATGAACATGCTATTTGCACAGATCATGCATACAGAGTATCATGCGGCAGATGACACGCTTTATCTTTTTTCTGAAGTCAGCCTTTGCTTAGTGTGGATGCTGCAGTGTGCCATTACCTGCAAGCCTCCTTTTCATGATAGGGAGGGGGTGGCGTTTGCTTGTTTTTGCTGGGGGAAGTTGATTGGCATGCGCCGGCCTGGGTACTAGGCCAGTGATGGACTGGCATCCCATTTATGGTGTCAACTTTAACAACTTTAAAACTTATGGAGCAGATTTTTATTTTTTATTTATACAGTATATTTTCTTGTAGTATGGGAGAACTTTTATTTGAAGCACCTGAAAGCTGCAGTGACAGGATTTGGTGACAATGATGCCTGAGACAGCCTGTTATCAGGTAGATGGGACAAGAACTCAAAACCAATATTTATTTCTTGGTGTAAAATGTACATAGGCTTAAAATTAAAATGCCAAACTGGGAGGTATTTTTAAACTTGAAACCACAAAATGAACACATTTCATGTAATTTAATGGGTAGTGTGTGGCTCAGTAGGTTAGGAATTTGTGCCCATGTGCAGATGGCTGTGGGGCCAAATCCTATGAGAAACAGAGAAATCATAATCGCCACTGGACCGCTAAACAAGACCTTTCACTCCAACTGCTTCAGACTGACCCTGCTGACTGCTAAATAAATATAATTACAATATTCAGAGACCACGGGGACCATTTTAAGACACATAATGGTTTATGTATAATTATGGAGCACCTGATCATAGAATTCCAGGGTCTGATTTATTATTTGATGTAAAACTGCAAGGATGTTGCAACTGATATGGGACTGAGGCTCTGCTTAAAGCTTTATAAGGTATTCTGCAGTAGAGCTGAGATTTTCGTAACTTAAAATCTGTTTCAAAGTATGGGTAAATGGCATGTAGTCACAAATGCATACTCATAACCTTGCTATGCATGCCACAATCTCAATATCTTCTAAAATTTAACCATTTGCCAATCATGACTTTTCCCATTATTAAGCGATACAGATTTGGTCCACAGGGTTCAAGTCGCCGCCTGGGTTGCATGTGTGTGGAGTTTGCATGTTCTCCCCATGTCATCGTGGGGTTTCCTCTGGGTGCTCCGGTTTCCCCCCACAGTCCAAAGCCATGCTGAGGCTGATTGGAGTTACTAAATTGCCCATAGGTGTGCATGTGTGAGTAAATTGTGTGTGACTGTGCCCTGTGATGGGCTGGCCCCCCCATCCTGGATTGTTCCCCACCTCATGCCCGCAGCTTCCAGGATAGGCTCCGGACCCCCCGCAACCCAGAAGGATAAGCAGTTTGGACAATGGATGGATGGATTTGGTCCAAGCAAAATTTTACAGCTCATATAGGCCGAAGTGTGACAGTAAACCTTAAGAAAATTCATCACAAAAACAATGAGACATTGCCAAGAAACCAATATCTTTAATAGGTAACAGAAGGCAATCAGCTTTCCTTAGAAACATACAAATGCCTTTGTAACAGTATACCTTCCCGTTTCTGGTTTCCCATTTGTGGAAACTGTACCCACCCAATTATTATTACTTTTAATTACCCCAGCACCTTGATCACTCATTAGTTTCCCAAACAAGGCAGGATAACACAGTTACACACTGTCGCCTTAGTAACCACCATCAGCTGACGCATTCGGTACTTCCTCACTTTCTATTGGAAGATGCAGCAGAGCATGCATGTGGTTGTGAATGTTCATGGGAACAGCAAGAAGCATCCTGTCATCTGCAGTTTTTGTTTTTTGTGTAAGGGTGCTTTTTTCCTTCCTCTTAAGGACTGAACAATATGGTAAGGATCAGTGTCGGAGACAAAACATTAAACTGCACTATAATGACCCTATGTCTAGGAACCAGAAGTATTGCTAAGACACACATCCAAACAAAGCAATGGTTACAAAAGCTTGATTGTTATAACTTTTCCACCAACTAATGAAACAAATTCCCTTTGGATACATTTTACATATATTTATTATTTTTGGTAGCTGGCTTAGTAGCACATAGAATGCTTATTATGTTGGTGTCCAAAAAGCTAAGGCAACAGCAAGTTGTCTGGAGCTAGTTCATTCTTAAGAGTCTTTATGATTCATTTCTAAATTTTAACAGTCCCTCCCACTATTTCCTTTCCATTCTCATGTCTCACAATATCATGAACCAGTCACTCGGAATTTGCACAAATCTAGTTCTACACCCAACACCACCAGCCTGATTTTAACAAGCATCTATTATCACACCCCCACCCCACCAAAAAAATTAAAACCCTGTTTAGATGTGATGTAAATAGGGCAGTGTGTCTGGACTGGTGTGGTGTTATTTGTCTAGTGGGACAGAAAACCCCAATTTGTTGGACTGCAGCCTGGTTGTCTGCAATACCAGGCATTTCACAGTGATAAACTGTTATGGAAGATGGCTTTAAAATAACAGCAAGGAAAACAGCAAAAATCATGATAGGGCAAAATGTGTGGAAAACTGTATAGAGGACGTACTCGGGGTAAAAGCCTCTTTTCCAGCTTGAACTGTTGCTTGCAGCAGCTCCTCCCACTTTGTACCCCACATCTATCACTATTGTTGTCCGCAATGATGCTCTGCACTGAAGTCAAATGAAAAAAAAGAAAGATAATAATCATAATAATCAATTCAGTAAGTGAATAAGATGATTTAACGTTAATCCTAAGGTAAAAGATGGTTTAAACTAAAGCAGCTCCTCACCAGTATAGGTAGGACATCACAATTACAGTTGTGTCACATATGGAATAACAACAGTAACAGCAACAGTAACAACAACAAGACAACCTTCACTGGTATCTTATCAAACGCTAATGAAATATAACCTGGAATGAGCAGGATTTTATAGATGCCATTCCAATTGCACTGTCCCACACAAAAAAGGGATCTTAACCTCAGAGCAGATCACTTAGTAAAAAAAATAAGAAAATACCTGAAATAGCAGCAAAAATTTAGGGTAAAACAAAAACAAGAATAAAAGATATATTTGTATATCCCAGTGACAGATAAGTAAGCAGTATGTCAGAACCAATTTATGTGGTTTTTCTGTCCTGTATTTCTGTCACTGCTGTCTTATTTTGAGTCACTAAACAAAAACTAAGTTAGACAAATTAGACCCTAGTCACATGAATGAAAATATAAATTGCTGTTTTAAAATCATATTCATAATACATCAATTCTAAAAACAAAATTACTAACTCATCTCTAAACCAATGCAATTTCTAAAAATATTGTGACATAACTCACCGAAACAGCAGAGATTTGGTCCAGTCATAATTCTGTTGTATTTTTTGTTTACATTTTCATGAATATTATAACTGTTACTACTATTTTTGCTCAAGTGACTGCTCCACATTTTCACCAATCAGGAAACAGCTAAAAAGTGAACAAGAAATACAACAATATATATAGTCATAAATAATGGTCCATATGAATAACTTACAGAAACACTGATTCTGAAATGTTACCACTGTTCAAACCTTAAATATCTTACTGCATATTGTAACATAAATCAGAAAGGTAATAAACGTTAATCATGATACAACGCCATTATCATAGTTTTACCATTACACCAGACAATTAGATTATCCTAACACTGGTGTTTTTACTTTTCCCGTGTTTTTTCATAAATTGTTCAACAAATCAAACACAAGAAGTGCATCTCACAATAGCAACATCCATAAAAAATTTATTAACGAACACTCTTTTGGTATAGCATACTTAAGCAACGGAAAAATACAACCAAACCAAGAAGTAATAAATTAAAGTATTAAGATTAATGCTTATTTAATTCTTTTTCATAGGAATACATAACACCTACGATACCTTAAAGACAAGCTACTGTATTAAATACATCACCAGCATGCACAATATCGAATCATTGAGAATATTTGAGAAGCTATTGTTTTACACTGAAGAAACAGTATAATAGGCAAGTGCATTTCATAAAAAACACAAAAGGTACATCACAAACTTCAAAGCTGCTTAGTCCTCTTAAATCTTTACCTCCAAAGTACCTTGACCTCCACAAAAGATTTTTGGGTTCCAGTAGACTCTGTGCAAGTTTAAACAAGAAAAAGACTGAGATACTACAGTGTTTTTGGTAGCAAATCAGCTCACATATTTCACCATATCTTTTACAAGGGATTTATTACTGGTATTATGATTTAAAAGGAATTTAAACATTTCAATGCATCTTTAACTAAAACATTGATCCACATTCAATTATTTTCCCTTTTCAGGCAAGTACTCATGCATGTCAATTTCGGCCATTTATGGTTGGACTCTGTATTACTCATCATGACAAGGTTTACTCTTAGCAACCGTCTAAGATGTACAACACTGGAACCTATGAAAACTGGTTTTGAGAAGCTCTCCCGGTCAGGAATTCATTATACTTACTACTCTTACAATGGTCTTACTCCACTCCAATCAATAAACAAGCAGCTCCACGTTGTTTGTACTACATGAACAGTCCCTAGGCATGTGTGAGACTCACAGGTACAGCTCACAAGCCTCCACTGCTGACTGATTGGCCTCATCCTCCGTTTGGTTTTGGCAAATGCTGAGGAGGCGATTGAGAAGGTGGAGGTGCTTTTTTAAATTCTACATTTCACTTAACCTCCCGTTTATATTCATTTGTATTCTTTAAACTTGTGGAAAAATAAAGAACAGCTGCTGCGGTAGTAACATTGGCAAAAGCTGCTGCCAAAGTCCACCGACCCTTTTGCCTTGCAAGCGCGATTCACGTTTTAATTGTTGCCCTCGCCTCCCTCGTCGTCCTGCTGGTCACTCGTCCACAGCGTCAGGTTGTCTCGGAGCAGCTGCATGATGAGCGTGGAGTCTTTGTAGGAGTCCTCGTTGAGGGTGTCCAGCTCGGCAATGGCGTCGTCGAAGGCGGTCTTGGCCAGGTGGCAGGCCTGCTCGGGGGCGTTCTGGATCTCGTAGTAGAAGACAGAGTAGTTGAGGGCCAGGCCTAGGCGGATGGGGTGGGTTGGCTGCATGTGCTCCTTGCTGATCTCGTGAGCTTCACTGTATGCCTTCTCAGAGGACTCCACCACCGTAGCCCTCTTCTCGCCCGTGGCCACCTCGGCCAGGTATCGGTAATAGTCGCCCTTCATCTTCAGGTAGAAGACCTTGCTCTCGTGCTGTGTTTCGCTGCAGTTCTTGATCAGGAAGTTGTCTAGGAGGTTAAGTACATCCTGGCACACCGCCTCCAGCTCCTTCTCAATCTTCTCACGGTAGGCTCTCACCATTTCGATCTTCTTCTCATTCCCATCTGCTGAGGTCTTCTGCTCGATGCTGGAGATTACCCGCCATGAGGAGCGACGGGCCCCAACCACGTTTTTGTAGGCTACCGACAGCAAATTCCTTTCCTCATTGGACAGTGCCTCATTCAGTTCTGTAACCTGGTTGGTGGAAAAAGAAAAGATAGGAAGTTAGGAAAATGTGTTATTAACAGTGTATAGTATATCTTTGATGACAGTGTTCTATGTATCATGGAATGTTAATAAACATAAAGAACAGAAAAAGAATCGTACAGCGACTTCATTATCTGTATCTGTTCAACCAACAAAATTATCTTTCTCTGGATCTGTATTTGGATTGAAGACCGGATGTGGATGTGGTTTATATTGGAAGTCCCGTTAAAACTGTATTTTCTAACTACCCCACCCGCCAACCAGAGAAGAACATCGAACAATCGGAAACTGGAAAAAAACAAAAGTTTTATAAATCGAAAGATTCAGTTTTAAAGATAACAGTGTTTCCCCCCCCAATTTTTTCCCTGAATTTTTATGTGATTTTGTAAGGAATTAACACATACAACTAAAAATGTCAAGGGATGTATAAGGGATGTATAGGTTTAGGGGTTTGGGTTTGTACTGGGGTTTGAAAAAAATCTGCACATGACACTGACACCTTCTCCCTCTCCATGTGAATTTCCCAGAGTGACAGCCAGGAAAACTCAGCTCTCAGCCCGCTGACGGTTGTGTACTAGCTTGGTGGCTCGACTACAGAATATAGCCATAAATTTTTAAATAATTTGCAGAAAATGGAATGATGAGTTACTGAAATCACAATCCTGTGTTTCAAACAGAATGGGCATTTATATCTAGTGGCCATCCTCAATAATATGAATCGATTTGAAGAAACACTGACATGTCAGTCATGGAGTTGACTTTTTCCAAATAACAACAACTTTGGGAAGAAAGAAATCTGTTTACAATATGTTATCTGTGCATTTCCAAATAATGTACTCATGTTTGGGTACATCCATGAAATATACCTAAATGTTATAGATCATTTTTTAAAATTAAACACTTTCTCAGGCCTGAGTTTGACTATAGTAAACCAAATTTAGCAACACTTCTGTGCATGGTATACAACAGATGGTTCAACTGTGACCTAGTTTAATTTTTAATGTTTCTTACCTATCCAGCCAGCTACTCAACCAGAGTTTTAATTTATATTCCAGCGGGAAAAACAAAACTCAACCAATCCCTTTTCTACCAAACTGAATAGAGTGGGAGCAATTTCACTGTAAGATCAGTTAAGATAATTTGTATACAAATACATATGAGTACTTGCTTTAGGTTTTCTCATAATCTTTGCAACGTGGAGCATTTTTGTAGAGAAAACAGCCCATTAGAGTCAAAAATGACCTTTGTTGCAAAAGGATCCTGAAAATAGTATGACCTGTACAAAGCAAAAGGGAATAGTGCTGCCCTAAATTATTTTTCAGAGACAGACAACTACCTACTGTTACCATGTCTGACTTGGTGAATAATACAGTTTTTTGACAAATCTTCTAAAAGAAATATTGCAAAAAATTGTTTTTAAAACATCTAGTAGAATAATACCTGTAAAAAACTGCATTCAGCCATATCTTGAAGATTTAGAATTTATCTTAAATGCAGCCAATTAAATACCCTCATTAAGCTGGATCTGCTACAGCACTACTAAAAGTGAAGATTGAACACTGATTTTCCTTCTATTTGCTTCTTTCAACCCATTAGATAAGCAAAAAGAAATCAGCTCTGGGTTTCTATGGCAACCTGCTTATTTGGCATACGGTACCACCACAGCTACTATGGTGACAGGCATCATGATACCAGTGAAGAGAGTGCCTTCACAAGCCCTACAGCACATCCAAAACTGGACATAATCAATGCATGCATGTGTTACTGACCTTCTGTTATGCACAGGCTGACTTTACAGGCTGAGTAAGATTAAAACTATTACTGTTATTAACACTATAATGATCCATATATGCCAGAAAATTTGTTTTGATGGAATTCCTTCCAGTGATGAGCTTGGAAAATTTAATACTGTTACACCATTAATGTATTCATTTTACATGACATATTCACTGCAGCCTACTGTATAGCCAATGGTGCAAATAAAGGTTCGTATTATGATCATTATTAATATGAAATATATAGTTTGTATTATTATAATAAGTTTACTGAAAACCACAAGAAAATTACAGATAACAGTAATATCACAAATTATGAAAGTGTCATCTTGGTTTTGCTCTACCAAAGAATCATCCATTTATCCATCCATTCCAGGTTCATGGTGTGTGACTGTATATGCAAGTTCTTTTTTTTTGTGATCAAATTTTTATTGGAGATTTTTTAACAAAGAACATGATGGAACGGAACAGAACACCCCCCCCCCCCAATACACCCTGAGACAGCACCTCAAAGGAAAAGAAACAAAAGACCAACAATGGTCTATATGCAAGTTCTATTTAAAATTATAATACCAGGTTAATCTGACACATAATATTGCCATTACAAACATTAGCAAGCATCCTAGCGTTCTTGTTATTAGATGTAGGCAACATCTCAGTAATGTATCCTGTCCACCTAGAATCATTAAATAAAAACTAGTTTGTTTACATTATACTGAAATGATCATGATCCCACTCTGAAAATTCTGTTTTCTGTGTTTAAGTGTACCAAACCTCAACATAGCAACATAGTAAATGTACTAACATACTGCAGATTTTGTACAGATACACTCTCGTGCTCTCACATGTACACAACTTATTTTGCTTTTGTGAAAACAACATTTTCCTTCAACTCAATGTAGTCCCAATCAAAAAACACCACATATTCACAATGTAAAAAATGAATAAGTGGGGTAAAAACACAACAATTTCTTTTAATATCTCTCAAATAGTACAACAGTGATGGGGGAATTTCTGTTGTTTTCCGACCATACTCTGTTTTCTAAACACAGACAACTAGTGGTAAGGCACTTTTCTCTAAACTAATTTGTATTGTGCCAAAAAAGAAAAAGGGCTAAGGCTGCAATGAGTTCAAAGTTTTATTCGTCACATACACAATTATACTGAGAACAATGTGCAGTGAAATGCACTGTTGCCTAGCTCAAGACTATGGGGAAAAGGACACAAGTTTGAAAGACAAGACAGAGACAAGGCATCAGGTATTACAGATATTAGACATTAAATACAACCAAAATATCTAAGGTGTGCAAAATTGGCAGTAAGTTGAGTTACTGCAAGAGTCCAGAAGTAAATAAGCATTTATATCAGTATTCATATATCTACTTGTATGAGTTAAGTAGACTGTAGCGTACGATGGTGTGTGGGTCCTAAACACTGTCCTCATTTAGGATCAGAATTGCCTGGGGAAAGAAGCTCTTCCCCAGCCTTTCTGTGCTGGCCTTCAGGCAGCAGTAGTGAGTGCATGCCTGGCCTCAGAAGAGGGAGTATTAATAATCGTTGTGGTCCTGGACCTGCATTGTCCAATGTAAACTTTCTAGAGGTTGGCACGTGAAAGTCCGATGGTGCACTTGCACTTACACAACCCTTTGCAAAGCCTTACAGTCCTGCTGTTTGTTGTTCCCGATGTTCCCTCTGGATGCTTTCAATAGTGGCAGAGTAAAAGTTTCTTAGTAATGGGAGGGGCAGCCTGAAGTCCCTGAGTAGTCTAAGGTGGTACAGGCGCTGGTAAGCCTTCCTCAATAAGGAGTCTGTATACAGGGACCAAGTCAGGTCCTCGGTTCTCTAAACACCAAGGTACCTGAAGCTATCCTCCCTCTCCACCAAAGCACCATGGATACTGATGTGGTGCTAGTCCCTCTGCTATCTCCTACCAAAGTCCACAATCAACTACTTTGTCTTTCTTACACTGAGGAGTATGCTGTTGACCTGGCATCAAAATTACAGCTTCTTCACCTCCTCCAGGTAGGCCTGCTATATGTCATTGGTGATCAGGCCTACCACAGCTGTACTGTCTGAAAACTGGACAATGACATTGGAGTTGAATGCGGCTATGCAATTACAGGTATACAGGGAGAACAGCAGAGGGCTCAGGACACTGCCCTTGGGGGGCCCCATGTTGATGGTGAGGGTCGATGAGACGTTACCGACCACTCATACTATCTGGGATCTATCTGTACCCAGTAACACAAGGAAACATTCAGTCCAAGGTCACTGAGCTTATTGATGAGTCTGGAGGGGTTTATGGAGTTCAGTGCTTGTAACTGTAATCAATAAACAGCATGCTCACAAAATTCCTGTTGTGCAGGTGGGCCAGTATGGCGTCAAGTAGAAAGATGATCATCAGTGGGTCTGTTTGGTCAGTATGGGAATTGTGCTGGGTCCAGGTCTTAATGGTCAAATCCAGACCAAATTGTTTCAACTAACCAGTTCAGTACTCTGTGACTGTGACTGTTTATACTCAGCTGGTTGGTTGAAACAAAACCTTTGTCTGGATTTGTATTTCTGGATCTGAACTTTCCACCTCTGTCTGTAATGGATTACTTTTGCAAGTAACTTCCCCGTCACTGTGAGCAAGGCACAGAATTAGTCTACAAGAAAGATCCCAATAAAACATTACAATTCCAAATTTTATAAAAGAATCCATGAAATTAAAGAGAATTGGATTTCATCAATAATTTTGTTTACAGTTCAGTTCAGTAAATTTCCAAAGTGTTCAGTTCGTTGTATTTTATATTTGCACATATTGGTTTGCATATAAATATGTAATAAAACCTATTAAATGAAATAAAAGTGATACAGAACTGTACTTCCACAGACACATTTTGCAGAGAAAACTCAAAATTTTAACATTCTTTTTCCAGGATTTTTCATTGAATTTCTGTGTTCTGAGTTCTGAGGAATTGCATAAAACTCTCCAAAAGACTTCATACAAAAGGGTTCAGCATTATAACTGGTACATTTATTGATCTAATGATGCTATGTGTTACATCCGTTAATGAGCTCAAACTCAAGCTACCTCTCACAAATTAGCAAGATAACATCTTGAATCCTGAGTCCAATATAAGGTCAACAAAACATGGCAACATAGCTTACCTGATGTATCAAGAAAGGTGTTAGAATAATCCATGTCTATCCATTCTACCCATTCTAGGTCAGCTCAAAGACTACTAATCAGCATGTAAAGGTGCACCGATCTGATATTCGGGATCAGTATTGGCACGACCCATACCTAATTAGACAGATCGGGTATCGGCCATATGTGACCAATCCATGGTCGATACTTACATATTTAGTTTTTGGCAGTCTGTAAAAAGATAGCTGCTATTTCTTGGTAAATTGATTTGTACAATGAATTGTACGACAGCTCTTCCACATTTAAGATGTGTTTTTGCCACTCAGTGGATGTGACTGCAGTGAATTCTGCCTGCTATGTCATATGCATACCCTTTGCAGTTGTATGAGAGTAAGAAAATCAGATAAGAGGGTGAAGATAGTAAATGTGACTTTCAAAGCAAACTAACAAACGTCTGCAATCTGGAAGTATTTTATAAGATTTGCAATCTTTGTAAAAACAAAGTTTTGAGAGGAAGTAGCATTGCAGTGTACAACACAAACAATTTAATCAAGCACCTTAAAATTCATCACACAAAGGAACGTGAGGAGCTCAGACAAGCCAAACAGAAAAAAGAAAGAGTTAAAAACAGCTGACCTTGACTGGGGCATTTAGCCGTCATGAAAAACTTCCAAACAACAGCCCAATAGCAGTGAAAGTAACAGAAAAGGTACTAGGATTCATTGTTCTAGGTATTGTAGACAATGTGGGATTTTGTCGCTTGATGGAACATCTAGAACCAAGCTACAGTTTGTCATTTTGAAAATAAACTCAGTTAAAGTTAAAGACCCAGAACTAATGCTCTGATTTGGATTAATTTGGTACATGTGCAGACCAGCAATAGGTATGTAAAAGATCTGATTTGCAAGAAGCTGGCACGTCTAGTCACTAGACACAAAGGTTGCCTCGTAGACGCATTAGATAGCATTACCAGCATTTGATGGAGTTTGATTGGGGTTGCATTGTGGGTTTGCATGAGGCCAGGTGGTCGTATTGTGCAATTGCCCGGCATGCAGTGCATGCAGATGTCATAGTTGCCCGATGTTGGAACCAATGGGCACATGAGGGCACCCACACACACTGTGAAGGTTCCAGTAACCCAAGACAGACCACACCAAGTGATCACCAGTCGCATTGTGTGCCAAGCATTACAGAATCCCATGACATCTGCACTTGCCATCCCGCACCTTGTCTCAACGACTGGCATCAGCCGGACTATGGGTTCACCATCCCATGCGTAGGCTACCATTAACACCAGCACAGAGACGGCTGCGTTTGAAGTGGTGCTGTAATCGGGAGGCATGAACTGATGACGAGCGGCGCTGTACCATGTTCAGTGATGAATCTTGGTTCTGCATTACCATGGAAGACCATTGTGTGTGCATATGGCAGCACCGAGGAGAGAGGACCAATCCTGCCAATGGTGTGGAGAGAGACACCGGTGTTACTGCTAGCAACACTGTGTGGGAAGCCACAGGGTGTGACTTCAGATAATCTCTGCTAGTGATTCGGGGGACTTTGATAGCATACTGCTACGTCAGTGACATCCTGCGTCCGCATGTGTTACCCCTCCTGAGACAGCACCCTGCTTCAGTCTTTCAACAAGACAACGCCCATCCACAAACGGCACAAGTGCCTATGGACTGTCTGTGTCATGTTGAGATCCTCCCGTGGCCAGCCAGTTCCCCCATCTTTCCCCAAACAAACATGTGTGGGATCAGCTGGGACATCAACTCAGACTTGGTGCCAATCTGCAGGATCTCGAGGGCTAGTTACAACAGCTGTGGGGTGCAGAAGAGGATACAACGGCTGTACGACTCCCTTCCGCATCGTATCGCTGCATGTATCCAGGCCCGGGGGGGTGCCACACCCTACTGACATGGGACCAGTAGTGTGCCCATACTGCCAACTCTGTTGTCCGTTTGATCCAATATTATAATCATTGCGAAACAGTCACATGACCTTTCATCACGTGCAGATTCATTTAATTTCCACCACTCTGTCTGGGTGCTTAACTTTTTTGTCACTGAGTGTATATTTCTGTGGTGGCTTTGCCTGAACTGTACTCTAGTGTGATTATGCTCATTGACGAGCAAGTCAAAGATGTTGAGTCAATGAGTTTCACTACAGATATTTGGAGCACCATGACTCTTAAGTTTTCCTATACACTGGATGAACCCGCACAGCTACAGCTTACAGAGTGAGGTGCTACAAGTTAAAGAATTTCATGGACCACACACCAGCACTTGAGTTTCAGATGCCCTAGAAATGCTGGATAAGTGGAATGAATGGTTTCATCCTAATGAGACTTTTACAATAAATCAACTGATAAACAGGACGATGAAATCTTGGACTAATATCTGATGATCATTCGTGGAGGCAATCCACTGATGTGTCCATCTTAGAAATAATTTCAGCCTTGAAGAGATTTGTATTTAACATTTTACTTCAATAAGTATTTGTGTATATTATATCATCAGGCTCAGCTACCTACTTGCATTACTATAAACAACCACAAGTTCACATTAGCTTAACTTGTTTAATGCATGAAGTGCCTCCACTAATACATGCAAGAAGCAGGCAACTATTTTTCTCCTCAATATCAGGAGATGGAATCTCCAGGGCTGCACATTTCATATGTTTCCCTTAATTCACATGTGAAACACTAAATAAGGATACTTTCCATCCAAATAAATACCTAAAACGGTTTGGGGCAGATTAAGAGAAAAAATGGTGCTTGAAAAGAAAACAACTTTCTTCAATAATATAGTTCATTTCAGAGTTTTAAAACATACTCTGGACAACACTGCTACTAGCCAGTTGCCATGACTGCAGCTGCATGTGATTACCCGTAGCAGGGAGAACGGTGCACAGACTCGTCTCAGGTAATGAATCCTAATGGTAACTAAGTTAACAAAGAAACAATTCAAGTAACATTACATAAATATTTTATGCTTCTTAATAGTATAAGAAATGTTATGTATGGAGGCTTCAACTGATGTGCACCCAAATCTAAATGTGAAAGGTAGTGAAAGTAGTATTTAAACTAGATACTTAAATAACATAATTAAGAAATGAGCCGATGAGATGACAAAGTGAACATCGGTGTCTCCATTACTATTGTAAAGCTTAGGCCCTCCTACTGAGAGCTGACAGCTCACTACCCACGATGGCAAGGCAGTTCAGGAAATCGTTTCATTATACTGCACAAAGACACCGGGCACACAAGCAAACGGTGTCTGATGACAATGCACTTTTCAATGTATGATCCATTATATCACACACACACACACACACACACACACACACACACACACACACATATATATATATATATATATATATATGCTTATTTCACAAATTACGTGATTGCAATTAATGAAAAAAAATGGAAAGTTGTGTTTTACTACTTGATTCTCCCAACAGAAATTACGTTTCACCAACGTAATAGTTGGTCAAAAACCAAGTAAAGTCTCCTGTGATCTGACAACGAGAATTACACTAGATCATTAAAAGGTAATAATTAATAAACCCACAAGCGCGCTGGTATATTAAGCGGCTCCACGAATTGGGATACACAATACAATGCGTATTTTCCCTATCAATGGCGCATAGCGAGGGCTTTCAGGAATGCGAATCTAAAACCGCATACATTTAGGCCTCCAAAAACAGTAATTTTAAATCCGCATTTGGATGTACGATATTTATTTATTACCAAAAATCCGGAAGCATCCTGTACTTTGGAAGAGGCTGCGGCATGTCTTTCCCGCTACCTGCTGAAGCTGTAGTCACATACAGCCATAAAAAACCATAACCTGATTTACTGATTTTCACTGCAATATGACAGGAACAGAATATTCTGGAAATATAGTTCTGGCGAATTCAATGCACATTTTGACAATCATTATAAATCTTTCAACGAAAATCCATATGTTGATACAGATGTTAACTACTTTCTCCACATATACGAAAATTAATTGAAACAAAAACCAAGCAGCCCACGGCCATTTTCCGTCCGGATCTGAAAATGAATATTTCACTAGATGTGCACAGGTAAACATATTTGAATATGTCATACATATGTATACATTAAGGTATATATTAAAGGTTTCGTTTGTAGTTAAATTATACGGTATAAAAACGTGCGCTTTGTCATTAGGGGGCCCTTAATTAAACCATTGGGAAAATCCGTGATGAATGATATAGCAATGTTCACAAATAATACAGTTAGCTAAATTATTTAAATAGTGTTTATCCCGTAGTCAGGATCCTACGCCCATTACACGCCATTAAAATGACTAGTTACACTGAAAGGCGAAAAGGCACCGCCCCGAAATCACTGTCTGCATTCGGCACCATTCCCGTTAGACGTCTGGGCTATAAAAACCACATATCAGCTTTGTTCTTTACATATTAGTAGAATATCCGCAACAGCGTGTTTAAATCATTTGACAACCTCAAACACACACAAACAGATATTGTACATACATCCATATAAAGAGAGGGGGAGGGGTAAACGACATGCAGTACATTTAGACCGTTTTATTCTATCTAAAGATTAGACATTTCGAACAGTTCATTCCAGCCTGCAAATAATTCCATTTTCGCCAATAAACAGCATGAAAGATTTAACAATGTATTTTTCGCAATATATCGCATTTATGTATGCTAGTACATCTACATTTATGGAAAAGAAAGGTTAAATATAATAATTTATTAAAATAATGACGGCTCCAAATATTGGTAAACTCCGGGAATATCAACCAATACAGGACAAAACAGAAAATATAAAATGTATGAAAATGATTCTGGAGCAGAAAAAACTTACCGATTTCATGGCAGCTGCCATATCATCATACCGTTCAGCTTGTTCGGCCAGCCTGGCTTTCTGCACCAGTTGCTCGCGGTCTACCATTTTCACTTGCTTTTGGTAGGCGCGTTAATCTTAATTTTAAAGTGAATATTAAAATGCTGCTTGTTTGTGAAGCGGCACTACGATCCTCTTACTGCAGCTGCTCCCTGCTGTCTGCGCGTGCCGACGGGACCCCCTTAGCCCCTCCCTGCAATTTCTACAGACTGCGTCATCCTCCTAAAAAGGCGGGTGCTTCAGTAATGATGTAACACTCCTAATATGAGAGACGGAATTTTTTCAGTGACAGATCGATTAGCCAATCAGAATCTCTGTTCGATATCCACTGCTTGACTTTAAAAAATCTAAGCGCCACGGGAAACGTAGTTTCACGTTGCACAAATTCGTGCATATATTATTTCAGAAGGAAACGCCCAGCAGCTATCACAAAGGGTTTCTCTGATCCTATTGTGCAGTAGTGATATAAGTTGTCCTAGATTGAACAATCACTTCAAAAGTTTGTGTCAGAGGCATAATAAATTCAGACATCTCACATAAGCATATTAATTTAATGTATTTCGGAAATGCCCCCCTTGGCAAATTTTATTGGGAAATTCCGGAATAACGTTGCTTTTTAAGCAGGGGCTTAGGAATCGGGGGCCGGGTACCCCCAGTATTTGATTTGGCTTCATTCGCGCTCTCACTATAAACAGACCTTTACCTCTAGATTATTAAATTGTGTCTCCCAGATATCAGACTGTCCATACACTATTAGTTTTTAAAATCCCGTCAAGATACGGTATATACCGCGATATAAAGTCTGGACGTTATGACTATTTAAAATTAGATACCGCTCCAACATAGTGGTGACCGGGGCTGCGGCGATAAAACTTCTTGCCTGCTAATCTTTAGGGATGACTCAGCATTGTTTAATATTCGCCTGTGTTGTAAATTAAAAAAAAATCTTAAAAACAAACAATAAATGGTCAATATAATAATTATTTAGCGACGATGTATAATTACTTGTGATTTATTCGTTGTCTGAGAACTTTATGGTTTGATCGTTACCTCCGCTATTTTTGTATGATCTCTGCATATTCCACAGGAACGATATTGAACTATAGGAAGTGAATCGCCAAGAGTGCACAACTCGCAGCATGGGTACCTGCAGATGTACTGTACGTTTGTATGCACTGTGCGTATGTTTGACATTTATTCTTATTTGGCTGATATGTTACATGTCTTTTGAGTCGTTATTTCTGCAACATAAACGTAAAAAGAGGATTGTGGGTAAAATATGAATCTTTTTTCCACTCATAATCGATATTGCGATTTTCTCTTGGGATTATTGACCAATATACTTACCACTTTATCA
Source organism: Paramormyrops kingsleyae (assembly GCF_048594095.1). Taxonomy (NCBI): domain Eukaryota; kingdom Metazoa; phylum Chordata; class Actinopteri; order Osteoglossiformes; family Mormyridae; genus Paramormyrops; species Paramormyrops kingsleyae. Next base: position 23,693,126 of record NC_132813.1, read on the forward strand.
TTATTTTGCATGAATTCAATTCAATTTTAATATTTTCACAATATTACATGTGTTGTGACCACGGGTAGCGAACAGGCAGGAAGCGGGGAAGGACGAGGCAAGTAGGCGAGGATGAAGGAAAGCGGGGTTTTATTACGGTAAAGACAGGGCACACGAACATCAATGACGGATCTGGGAAAAACACTCAGACGCAGACTAAACACACAAAACAAGCCGAAAATAACAGGAAACAGGTGATCACAATCAGGTAGTACGCGTAGGTAATGAGGGGGCGTGCCACACACGAGGATCGGACGAGCAGGTCATGACAACATTGTCTCAAAGCACTTTACATTATCCTTGACCAGGATTTTTTTGTTTTTTTTGGGGGGGGGGGGGAGATATTTTTAGCCCCCTCAAATAAATGTGTATTTATTGGCCTAAGTCATGAATAGTTTGCCATCAGCCTCCCCCCCCAGTAGAAACTCAACCTCCTTATCCATTCACCTCAAGCTACACCCTGTCCTTGCCCAAAGCACCCACTGAGCAAACCAGAGGTGACCATGGCAAGTAAAAACTCCCTAAAAGGAAGAAACCTTGTCTTTATGAAGATGGAACAGACAGTATGTGGAGATGTGCAATATAATTTACTGCTGCATGGGTACTAGACACAAAAATGACTTTTACTGACTGTATGCCAGTTGCTCTGAAAACTCACAAACGCTGCCCATCATGTTGGCCACCCTGAGACACACACACACACACACACAGGTTTGTAATTATATCTTTGTGGGGACTCTCCATTCATTTATATGGGGAAAACTCTAATGCCAACATGACAACCTTAACCACTACCCAGCCCTAACCATAGCCATAAGTAAACAAAAAAAAAAATGGGAGACTATTGGCAGTTTTAGGTTTTTGATTGCATTCACAGATCTTTGTGGGGACCTCAAAAATATTTCCCACAACATCAAAATAACAGTTTTTTATATCACATTTGGTCCCCAAAATGTAATATAAACTTAATACACACACACAAATTATTTATTCAATAATTATTTACAAGAATTAACATTAAACACTACACATGATACACATGACAGTTGGCACAATAACACTCCTGGGTATGTCCTGGATATGATGTTACACTGCATCCGGCCCTGCAAGTGGTCGTCCAACTTGCAGGGAAAACTTTTTGGAGGTTGGTGGAGGAATAGACACCGTAAAACAACTGACAAAAGCTCAATTTAAACAGACACAACACCCTTCTGCTCTCCGCTGGAGTAGCTCTGCTGCAGCCACCCATAAGAAGGCTGCACACACCATCAAAGGGATGGTGTGGTCAAGGCTGGTCAAAGCCTGCAGGAGCCTCATCCCCGGATCAGAGAGCTAATAGGGTCAGGCCTGTCGGGGATCTGGGCTCGTGGGGTCCTGAGGCGTCGTCTGCTGCATGGCACCACTTGGGCCCCAGCTTGAGGTGGCCCATCCCAGCCCAGGTAGGCATGTGGAACCTTGTTTCTCTCCAGCAAGATGACCATCTTCCTCTGCTGTCAAGGGAACTTCGTAAACCCCGGATATCAGTGGTGACATTCTCTGAAGTACGCAGACTGGGGAGTGGCCAGATCTCTGTAGGGGGGTTCACCTACTTTTGGTGTGGTCGTTCTGATGGCTGCCATACTCAGGGAGTAGCTGTTGCTGTGGTAGGTCAGCTCCTCGCAAAGGTGTCTGATGTCACTCCATTCAACGAGCATATTATAAGACCCAGGCACTCTTTGGGTGTCTTGTCTGTTGTGTCAGTGTATGCTCCGACCATGGTGACTGATGTCTCATTGAGAGAGAGATTTTACTCTCAACTTCACTCGATGGTTGATGGGTGCCCACAAATTGACACTCCTCTGGTCATGGGTGACTAAAGTGCGACCACTGGCACTGACAGGACTGGCTATGAGGATTGTGTCAGTCCCCATGGGTCTGGACACCGGGGTGAGAATGGCTCCATGTTCCTTGACTTTATAAAAGGTCAGGGGTTATGGGGCACTGGATCCTTGTTCCATCACCCTGAGCTGCATTGTTGGACTTGGTACTCTAATACAGGTAGTGTGGTGAAAGAGATCGATCACATCCTTGTGGGCAGATGCTGGAGGCTCCTGCAGAACTGCAGGGCCTAAAAGAGTGCCCACTTTGAGAATTCTGACCACAGACTTGTTGTTGCTACTTTGAAGATTCAGCTTAGATCCAGTAGGCTACTACCTAATAAGAGAATGAGGCTGGACTTCACCAGCCACCAAGATCAAGCTGTTTCTGATGAGTTTGTACTCAGTTTGTGTGAGGAACTTGCAGACTTGGGTGCAACTTCTGACTCTAATGAGATGGAGAGTGGGAGACCTTCTGTGATAAGACCCTGAAGATTGTTGAGGGTTGTGTTTATGTGGTTGCATGTATTTCCCCATATACTGTAAATGAATGGAGAGTCTCCAAAAAGATATAATTACAAATCTGTGTGTGTGTCTGCCAGTGTTTCCAGAAGGAAGTGTTTCATCTCGCAAGGCACCCTGGATATTATTGAGAGGAGTCACAGTGCACGACTTGGTGACAACTCCAGTCTGTACTAGGAACTGAGGAGGATGGCTGTGAGGGCTCTGAGGGCAGATAAGGTGGTATTTGTTAGACAAATCTGTGAGCAGGTGACACATCTAGTGACCCACGTCTTGCTTACAAGTGGAATCAAAGCATTACGTACAAATGAATCTGTTCCTCTGAGACTTGTAGTTAGGGTGGGTGATGGAATGGTCCTTACTGATGACACTGCAGTTGTGACCTGCTATTTTGAGCAGTTGTTTAAAGCTGATCCTCCAGGTAGGATGCTGGACATCTCTGGGTCCACAGTTCTTAAGGCTGATCAAGGCTCCAATCAGCTGTGAACCACCCAATCTCACTGAGATGGCATAGGTGGTGAATCAGCTGAGGGTAGGGAAGGTGGCAGGGATCTGTGGTATTCGGGGTGAACTTCTGTAGTCTGGTCGTGAGACTGTCCTCCTGGCATTGCGGGCAATCTTTGCTTCCATTTGGGAGTCCGGTGTCATCCCAACTAACTGGAAAATGGAACTTGTGCCTGTCTGGAAAGGGAAGGGTGATCACCGGGATTGTGGCAATTACAGGGGGATAACACTGCTCTCAGTGCTAGGGTCATCTGTAACAGGATCCATGATCACTTGCTCGCCTGTCATTGACCGAGATAGTCTGGTTTCACGCCTAAGAAGTCTACCATCGATCGCATCCTGGCACTGAGGGTTCTCATCGAGCGCAAGCATCAGTATTGCTGAAGTTCTTTGCAGCCTTTGCTGATTTTCATAAAGCATTTGACTCAGTTGCCCTGCGGGACCCACAGAAGTTGCTATACGTCATGGCTGGCCTGTACCATGGACTGGGTGTTGGGCAGGATGGTGTCCAGCAGTTATGGGGCATCTGATGGATGGAAGAAATTTAATGATCTTGACTTTGCTGATGATGCTGTGATATTCACAGAGTCAATGGATGCTCTGACTGGGGCTCTTGAAAGACGAGCAGTCTGAGTGTCTGGGATTGCGAGTGTCCTGGATAAAAACCAAGATCCCCGGTCATGAGGTTGCTGGAAAGGGGTGTGCGGTGCTCCCGAAATCTTTGCAAGAGGTCCAAGTCTTTAGAGTCCTGGTGCTCCCTGTCTTGCTATATGTCTGTGAGACACGGATGCTATCCAATGAGCTGGGCCGAAGACTGGACTACTTCAGTACTTCAGTAGGATCCTTGGGTACTGCTGGTTTGACTTTGTGTCGAACGAGCGGTTGCTGGAGGAGTCCCGAATGAAGCACATTACCTGCATTGTGAGGGAGTGTCATTTATGACACTACAGGCATGTGGCACATTTCCCTGAGGGTGATCCGGCTTCCAGGATCCTTGCTGCTGAGGACCTAGGTGGCTGGACCAGGCCGAGGGGACGCCCACGTAACACCTGATTGTGGCAGATGGATAGCTATTTCCGGAGAATGGAACTGGACTGTGTCTGCCTGGGGGGTCAGCCAGCTGGGATTCCAAGGACTTTCACCATATCGTGGGTGAGGCAATGCGCTGCATCTGTGCATGCTCCCCAACCTGACCTGACCTGACAATGACACAATACACACTACACACAGCTATTTACATTATTTACAATTAGCATCAGTCCAGCATGCTGCTGCGTTCCCTGATGGATACACCCAGCTACCCATTCTGATACCCCAACAAATTCCCAATAGTGCTCTGGTCAGCCACCGGGCCCTCCACAGCCACCGGGCTCCAAGTCCCTCTGTCTAGACTGCCACAGTCCTCACCCTTTGGTCCTGGAGAAGGGTGCTCCATGAGGGCGAGGGGTTGGTACGGAGTCAGTAGTCAAGATGTAGCACGACAGTCCTGTGCCGCTCTGGGATCCGCACCGTATACACATCAGAGATTAGCTTCAGGACCTCCCCGGGATCCCTCCAGTGGTTGTCCAGTTTGGGCAGCTGCCCCTTCTTCCTGATGTGACAGTACACCCAAATGGAGTCCCTGGGCTGGAAGGCCTGTTCCCAGCAGCAGAGGTCATTCACCCATTCCTGTCTGGCCATGACTGTGTCTTGTTGCCTGGCTAACTTGCACACACACACTCACATGCTGGACATGGGGGCGAACCAAACACCAGCTCTACATGGGTCCGCAGTCCATGGGCTAATATGAGGGCAGTAGGGGGTCTTCTGCATGATAAGCCCACAGGACCAGGGTAAGGTGGGCATTCCAGTTGCGCTGGTGCTGGTCAGTGAGGATTGTCAATTGTGGGGTTAGGGTATGGTGGAAATGCTCCACCAGCCCATCACTCTGAGGATGAAGAGGAGTAGCTTGAGTTTCTGTGATCCCCAGCCCCCAAAATTTCTGCATTACAGCTTCCAGTGGGTCCAGGGTCAGTCCTGTGATGGAGCTGGCCTTCCTGATGAGTTTCTTTCAACGTTTGGCATCGTCTGTGGCCACAGTGTAGAAAAGCACACTGGCTGCTAGGGACTGATAAAACATACACTGCAGCTGGAGTCGGCAACCTGCGGCTCGCGAGCTATGTGCGGCTCTTTTACCACGTGGCTCTTTTCATAAAGATAGACGCATTCACATTTTCACGTCTTAACATATTATGATAATACTTTCGTAAAGATAAATTATTTGTTTATGGGTTAATATTATTATTTTTCATTTAGATATTTCTTTAGTGGAGAGCGAAGACCAGACGACTACAGCGTCAAACGAAAGGAGGGATGAGGGTGAAAACTATCACTACAGAACTAATCAGTGTTGTACTGTCACCTTTGCGCTGTTACGCATCCGAGTGATTTATATCTGAGATGCCCCCCCCCCCTCCAAATAGTTTATCTATAATAGTTTTTGTTAGTGCTTGAACTTTTATTTTTGTGTTAAATGCATATATACACATATCACATTTAAAAATCTTTTCTCAATTCCCCCTTCTTTACCCATTGTGGCTCTTTGTAAATCTTGGGTCAGACATTTTGGGGAAAATGGCTCTTTGCTTTAAAAAGGTTGCCGACCTCTGGACTAGAGCCACCCTCAGAAAGTAAAGTTTGCTCTGGCCTTTCTCAGACAGTGCTGATGAACTTTCTTATTTACAGTATATATACTGTAGGAGGTTAACTACAATGAACAAGAATAGTATTTACAGATAGTAAACTTATTGTCACGCCCAGCTCCATCCGATCCTCATGTGTGCCACGCCCACCTCGTTACTTCGTGTTAATCCCTGATTGTACTCACCTGTTGCCTGTTCCTTTTGCCTAGTCTTGTGTATTTAGTCCATGTCTCAATCGTTATCCCCCAGATCTGTCATTGTGGTGTCATGTATTGTAGTAATGTTTGGTGTTTGTCGCCAGTCCGACCATTAAAACTCCTGATTACCCATAAGTTCGGCTTACTCTCCTGCTTCCCCGCTTGCCGAATCGTGACACTTATAGTAGGCCATACCAATTTCTTGCCCACAAAACAAGGAATATTGATGAACAAGAGACTTTATGTTGCCTGATGGCTGAACATTTGTTTGGACTGGCTATACTGGTTTCTTGTTGTCCTTTTCTGACACATTTATACATAATCACTGGATATTTTATTTGGAAGTTAACTTGTTCAACTGCTCGTTGAAGCAAATGTCTAATCAGCCAATCATATGTCAGCAGCCTAGTGTATAAAATTATGCAATTACAGGTCAGGAACTTCAGCTAATGTTCATATCACATACCAGAATGGTGACTTTGAACATAGCATGGTTGTTGGTGCTAGATGGGCTGGTATGAATATTTCAGAAACCGCTGATCTACTGGGATTTTCACACAGAACCATCTCTAGAGTTTGCAGAAAATGGGCTGAAAAAGGAAAAAACATCTGGTGAGCAGTAGCTCTCTGGGTGAAAATGCCTAGTTAAAGGCAGAGGTCAGAGAAGAATAGGCAAACTCGTCAGAAGACCATCTCTGAACACACAACACGTCGAGCTTTAAAATAGGTGGGCTACAGTAGCAGAAGACCAGACCAGGTGCCACTCCTGTCAGCTAAGAGCAGGAAACTGAGGTTACACTGGACACGGGATCACCAAAATTGTATAATGGAAAATTGGAAACATGTTGCCTGGTCAGTGGAGTCTTGGATTCAAAAACAAAACAATGCTCTATTTGCACAAATATATTGGAACACTTCTCTTCACCTGCCCCATCTCGCTCTCAGTAGCTTGGTGGGGGTCACAGTGCAGGGTCAGCCAACATGCAGCACCCCTGGAGCTGAGAATTAAGAGTCTTGCTCAAGGGCCCACAGACATGTGCCTATTCTGCCAAGGCTGAGCCTCAAACCAGTGATCTTCTGATCACTGGCACAGAGACTTAGCCCACTGAGCCACTCACCACTGCAAAAGTCTGATGAGAGTGTCAGAATTTGTAATTGATGCAAACAACAGCATCTTGCCATGTGTTAACAATTTAGGCTGGTGGTGATGTAATGGTGAGGGGGATATTTTCTTGGCACATTTTGAACTCCTTAGTACCACTTGAGCATCGTTTAAATGCCACAGCCTACCTGAGCATTGCTGCTGTCCATGTCCGTTTATGACCACAGTGTACCCAGCTTCTAATGGCTACTTCCAACAGGATAACATGGCATGTCACAAAGCTAATATCATCCCAGGCTGGTTTCTTGAACATGAGAATGAATTCACTGTACTAAAATGGCCTCCACAATCACCAGATCTCTATCCAATACTGCACCTATGGGATGTGATGGAATGGGAGATTTGCATCATGAAGGTGCAGCCAACAAATCTACAGCAACTGCATACTATCATGTCAACATGGGCCAAATTCTCTGAGGAATTGTTCAAGCACCTTGAGGAATCAATGTCATGAAGAATTAAATCAGTTCTAAAGGCAAAAGGGGTCCAACCATGTACTATCAAGGTGTACTTAGTAAAGTGGCCAGTGAGTGTGCATGTGTGTGAGCGTTGTGTTTGTTTGTGTGTTTGTAAGGGATCAACCCCTTCAAAGCGTACAGTTAAACGAAAGTAATCAATGACAATGATGTAATGCAGCCCAGTTGAAGCTGATTATTTCATATAGTCACACACCTCAAACTGGTTTATCCCACTTATACCAAGGCTAATGAACAAAAAATAATATGAGAATAAACTAGTCTCAGTTAGTTTTGTAGAAGAAATTTAATTAGCATTTAATAAAATCACAATGAACATCAACATCTGCTCAGGCTACTCATTGGAAGCAGCAAGTCTGTTAAGTTACCATGGAAACTGTCAACAGACAAGTTCTTGCATTTTGAAAACCATGGAAAATTATGCTGATAAGAATGACTGCATATTTATTTATGAGTAAAAAGTTACCAAGGTTTTTATATGAACATGTTTAATAAAACATTAAAACGCATTATTTTAAAACTTTTATTAGGCTGCCGGAACTACCTGTGCAGGTACACGAAAATAATTAGAATTTTAGAACTAGGTGATCAGTGGTCATTGTTAACACACCACACCACAGCACGCAACAACGAAATGTGTCCTCTGCATTTAACCAATATGTGACTTTCATGACATAGCAGGGGGCAGCTAATTCAGTGCCTGGGGAGCAGTGCTTGGGGATGGTACCTTGCTCAGGGTACCTCAGTGGTGCCTTGCTGATCAGGGATTTGAACCTGCAATCTTTAGATTACAAGTGTGCTTCCCTAACCATCAAGCCACCATTGCCCTCAAAGGGATTTGCACGTAGTTGCATGCTCAACACTTTGAGCTATGCGGCTGACAATAATACCCACGTGACGCCTCTGGACCAATATGCATCAAATTCAAATTCAGCATGCATTTATCACAAAACAATAATATTTCTCAGTTTCAACAATTGATATGTTGTCTTTCTTGTACTTTCAATTAAATATGGGTTTATATGATTTGCAAATCATTGCATGTGTCACAATGCGTAGCGCCCAGAGCGGGAACACAGGGTTTAATCAAAGGAATGGTAGGCAATAGCAGACTGACACTACACGCAACAATACAATGACCGGACTGGGGATACTAACACAGACGTGGACTAAATACACAAGACATGTCAAAATCAAATAGGAAACAGGTGATAACAATTAGGAAATAACACGAGGTAACAAGGTGGGCGTGGCACACACGAGGATCGTACAGAGCTGGGCGTGACAGCATGTTGAACTTTATTTACACAGCATCCCAACATTTTTGGAAAAGGGGTGGTATCACACATGTGGTATGGAAATAAATGGGGAAAAAATATATGTTTGAAATGTGCTAGGTAGTTTGTCCACTGGAATTTCCACTAAAATGTGAAAATATCATTGCAATGGGTCTCCCTGTGCCTTCTACAGATGGCATCCTGGTTTGATCCCCGGTGACTTGGCCATCTGTGGCAAGAAGGCCTAAGGAATACCTAATTGCTTTGAGTTCTGTTCAGTTAAACAACTGAGTTCTTTTCAGACACCTGTGGGCGTAGCTGAGCTAATAGCGCTTGCTGAGAAATGTGTCACATCACTTGATAAAACTTGTAGCATGTTGAGTGAAAAGAGGCACGTTGTCCCCATCAGATTAGGTGCGTGCTTAGTCTGTTCTCAGTTACTGTGATGGTAAAGTGTGAGCTATCTTTAAACTCAGCTTTTCCTGTTAGCCACAAACATACAATTCCGATGCGGAATGCGTGTCCCCTGTAACAATACCAATAAACACATTCAAAAATAAGCCACAAATTTTCATCCAAAAATTATTGCCATTAATTAAACAATTAATACTGTGGCTTTAAAGGTGAGAGATTAAAGAAGTTTCACTTTAATGATGTTTATGGGTAAGAAGCATAATTAATGTCAGTACAAAAACTACCAATGAAAAAGTAAGCCAGGAATTTATGAATAAATCCGTTTTCTATCTGCTTATCCTGGAGTTATAGAGGAAGCTAGAGCACATCCAAGGTACATAACTGGGGTACAGCTTAGATGGGATGCCAGTCTATTGCAGGGCACATTCTCACATAATCAAATATTATGGGCAATTTGGAGGCACTAATTAACCTAAATTCATATCTTTGCACTACAGCTACCTAGAGAAAACTTGTACAACAGAAGAAGAACATGTACACTCCTCAAAGACAGGACATAGGGAGGATGCAACCCCCTGACCTGGACAACAACTGATACCTAATGAGCCACCAATGGACAAATTGAATTATAAAGGAAGAATTAGGATTATTGAGAAAAGAAGGCTGTACAAAACCTTCTTACAGAGGAATCAGTTTAAAGTGGATCTTTCATAATATTACAGAAGGAAAAGTGTAGATAATATAACTCAGACGGTACTAGGTGACACATTGTCCTCTACTGTTGGCCAAACTAATCCATGGAATTAACTGCCAGCAGGAGTTTTAATGGCTGCAGTCAATACTTCTTGTGGTTGTTGAGCCCTCTACTGGTCATATGACTAACAACAGAGTAATCCTTTAAACACCAGGGTTGGAAATTTCTGAGAGGATTCAAAGACAATTTTTAGTTTTTTGATTGCTGTCACAGATTTTTATAAAATTTAGGTTATCCTTATGGGGACTGGAAAAATTCTCCACACAATGTCAAAAAAAAAACAGGCTTTTATCATGTTGTGGGGACATTACACATAATTACACATTAAAATTACATTACACTTAAAAGGGGTGGGGGAACACTTATTTTGGTCATCATATTTATCGCTGATGCAGCAGTTTGGAGGCATAGTGTAAAGCAGGTTTAGGCAGAGCATGAGTTTGGCATCCATGCATCTTCTGCATGCACGTGCACACACACACACATACACACACACACACACACACGTTTGTACTCATATCTTTGTGGGGACTCTCCATTCATTTATATGGGAAAAACCCTAATCCCAACAATGACAACCTCAGTCCACAGCTGTAACCTTGACCTTAAATAACCAAATAAAATACAAGAGTTTTGGCATCTTTAGTTTAGTTATAGTTATGGGTTTTTATTAAACTTAAGTTTCCCCTGTGGGGACTGAAAAAATGGTGCCCTCAACAGGTTTTTCTCAATATATACATGACACACATATACACGCACACGTATACACACACACACACACACAGACACACACACACTGAATAAACACTGTAATATAAATTTTATAAGGATTTAGGTGCATGCTTAGAAATATACATGAAATATAAAAATTTAATCTATTGTCTTTAAAGCACCAATTGTCTTATATAATCAAATATCAATATTACATAACCCAAAATACTAAAGGAAGAAAGGAATTTTAAATAGTTTTTAGTGTGTGTGTGTATCTGGTAATACAGTCAGGAGATTGCTATTTGCAATGGCATTATTTCAGCTTACGGACAAACTGTTATTATGAAAGAAAGGCCAAGTGAAAGCAGCCATGTTGTATACATGTTAATCCCCTCTGACAACAGAGTGGTATGATCCAGTAAATCCTCTCTCTGTTGCCGTGGCAGCACTGAGAGGGTTTTGTTGGATAGGTAAAACCTTGTTGCACCAAAGACTATTCTAGCACTTCTGAACTGGATAATTAGTAGCAGCAGAAGGCCTTTGAGCTACCAGAAATCAAGTGAAACGGCAAGAGGTGTGCATGCTTGTGGATTTGCGCAGGTATGTTCATTATGCAGGTTTGTGGGTATGTCCCTGGATATGGGTGGGGGTGGGAGCTAATAATTATTCTGGCTATCAGAATCCCTTTAAGAGTAGCCTACTACATTTTCTCACTGGGACAAGTAAAACAGTTTATTGTTTCACTAACAAGCAGTTATTCTAACTTTTATACTGGCAGTGTGTTAATGTGTTGCAAACCTGTATAAAAGACACAATTTATGGGTGAACAACTGAAGGATTCAAGATTTGTATTTGTCACATACACAATTGTATAGCACTATGGCAGTGAAATGTTATTGTGGCAAAATACTAACACTGTGCATATATAAACTATAACGGAAAATGTTTAGAAAAATAATAAAATAGAGGATAATAATAAAAAATGAAAACTATTACAAAGGGCAATAAAATATGTATGAGTATAGTATGAAGTGTGCAAAATTAGATGCAAAATCCTTCCATAGTATTGATGTTAAGTGTAAATGCAGTATCAGTAGCATAATAATCAGAATTAAAGACCATGTATCCTGGGTAATGCAAATACAGAATATGACAATGGTGAAAGATGACAATGATTAAGCAAAATTTAAAGTTCATATGACCCGAGGGGAAATCTTCTCCTCAGCCTCTCCATTCTGGCCTTATGGCTATGGATGCGTTTGCCTGAATGCAGTCACTGGAAAAGTCTATGGCTTGGATGAGATGTGTCTGCAATTATCTGTTTTGCCCTGGTCTTGTACCAATGGGTTTAGACGTCCTGCAGGCCTGGCAGTATTGTCCTGGTGAATCATTCAGTGCACTGTATCACTCTCTGCAGAGTCTTGTGCTTCCGGAGGTTGCAGCTACCAAAGTAGGCAAAATGATGCAAAAAGACTGCAAAAGGACTGCAAAATGTGGCAAAAATACTGCAAAGAGGAACAGAAGTAACATAACACTATCAGGGCTAGCCACGCATAAAAATTTACCTTGTAACTGAAATCCCAGATGATGTTTTCAGTTTTAAAAAATATTTAATCTGTTACATTTCCTAAAAAGACAAAAATAAAGTAGTGCAGTTTTCACACTTGACCCCATAGCATAATAATTAAAAAATTATTGAAGGATCTTCTTTAAACTTTGGAGACACATTGATGAACAACTGAAATTGGTCAAATTTTGATAGAAATTGCCTCAAAACTGAAATAACGCTGCTTAGTGGTAGCAAAAGGGAAGGGTATCTGCAAAGGACATTTGACCTTTTGAATGTGATAAGTCAAAAAGTAATTATTATTATTACTACTTATTATATGGATGACGATCTATACCACATTTAATTTTGAGACAAACTGCCCCAAATATGAAGCAGTGGCGTTATGTGGCAGCAAAAGAATGAAGGGGAGGCTATAGAAAACACTTGGTATTGTGAAGGGAACACATGTGATTTTGGGAGCAGCGCTGCTGCAGACACTTTCCTGTTAACGTAATAACTGTAAAAGTATTTGATGTATCTTTAAAAAATTTTACCAACATACTGTAAGGGTGAAGATCATAATGTCACATTTGGCAAAAACTAAATATGATATCAACACAAACACTTCATACCAACTGTCAAGCATGGTGGTGGAGGGATTATGTTTTGGGATTGTTTTGCAGCCACAGGACCTGGGGGATGTACTATGAAGTGGGGTTACCGGCTTATCGGGGTAACTTTTCGGATTTAAGGTAGTCTGGGCAAAAATGTAAGTGAACGAATATGAAGTCCATTTAAACTGTGGTACCGTAAATCCGACAAGTTACCCCGATAAGCCAGTAATCCCGCTTCGTAGTACAGGCCACAGGGCACCTTGCAGTCATTGAGTCCACCATGAACTCCTCAATATACCAAAGTATTGTAGAGTCAAATGTGAGGCCATCTGTCCGACAGCTGAAGCTTGGCTGAAACTGGGTCATGTAAAAGGACAATGATTCCAAGCACTCCAGCAAATCTACAACAGACCGATAAAGTCGTACAGAAAATGATTACTTCAAGTTATTGCTGCTAAAGGTGGTTCTACAAGTTATTTAATCATGGGGTGTATTTAGTTTTTCCACACGACTTTTCTATTTTGGCTACATTTTTGTTAAATAAATAATGACACGGTGAACCTGGTAAGGACAAGATTATTTTTTGTTATGTCCTGATATGTAAAACCCCAGAACTGACAGTTCTTCTTTTTCACATGACTATATCGAGTGTTATTAGTAATAAATATATATGTAAATACATAATCTGAAAATCAAAGGGTGTGCATTGTCCCCCACAGTCAACCAAAATAGGAGTGGTATAGACTGTGACCCCCATTTTGCTGATAGAATTTTCCTTGTTGTATAGAATATACTGTATGTGGTCTGGTAGAAACGTCAGTGACATCTTTATTTTGGTCCGGTAGTGGGATTGGTCCTCTGGTAATTGCCAGTGCTATTTAGGCAGAGAAAAGCTGTGGTTGAATGATTGGGACGATGGCAGTGGTCATGCATCTTCCCCTTTTCTCTTCTTTTGGTGTGGTTTTGGTAGGTCTTAATTAATTACAGTAGGGGGCTGCAGTTTCTTAATCATTTCTACTGTTGGGTTTACTTTTCTTTTGTTTGGTGTAGATTTCTAGCAGCAGCCTTCGGTTTTGTGGCTTTCCTTGCTACTTTTGTGCTTTCTTGTAGCGCAGGTATGTGGCTTCTTATTGTAATGTTTGTTTGTGTGCATTTATTTACGTTGGTTTTGTAGCATGGAACTATGACTTCGCCTTCCATTATCCCCGAGGGGTGTATTGGTTCCCCCAATTAATTCAGCGAGGCTCCGTGAGATGGTCGTCACTGGAACCCGGAGCGGGCGCATTAATGAGTAGCCTCGTGGGCAAAGAGGCTGGTTTTTGTGGGCATTGCTGTTTTGCTCTGATTGGATTTTTGTTTACGTATTGGTTGTATTCTTTTCCCTAATTTGTGTTATCGATTGGGTAGGTGCAGGTGGTTCGAATGGTTTGGCTAGAGTCATCCGATGGTGGGACCGAATCATTGCATGTTTGTGTATTGAAGGATTTCGTGTGGCTAATGTGTGCCTTTCTAGAGTGTGTGGGTGGTTTTTATTGGATTATTGCACCAACGTCATTGAGTGTGCACGAGTAGTGTGACTATGGGGATACACCATCAGCTAGTCTGTCTCCCCTTTGTAAAGGTATCCCTGCCTAGTCGTGAATGATTTCTTTCATTGTTTTGTGTTGTTCTGTTTTTGGTTGGGTAATTTTAATTGGTCTGTAATTTTTGAATTTAAGTTTTAATTGTTTGGTTATAAAGAATGTTGTCATATAGGTATCTTGTTAATTTGGGTTTATAGAGCTTCTGTTATTATTTATTCATTAGGCCTATTCTGATTTATGTAATAAAATGTGTAAAAGAGAATCCATGCCTGCTGCTTAGCGCATTGGACTTGTGTGGGTGATCAACTGGACGTAGTCATGTTGTCCCCCCCTTCTTCTTGCTGCTTTGCCACAATCTGGCGTAGTCGGCAGGATGCACAGTAAAACGTGGTAAGACTTGGATTTCTCTTTTTTTATGTACTGTACAGTCGTACCTCAGTTCTCGAACTCACTAGAACTTGAATTTCTTAAAAGTTGAAGCAACCAGTTTGAAAAAAAATTACCTAGAACTCGATCTGAATCTCAGAAGTCAAACCATGAACACCGACCTAAGATAACTTGTACAGGCGGGGAAATGAGTCACTCGGCACGTCTCTCTGCGGAAACAAAGGGTAACGCTTCACTCACAGCCTCACATTCGCTATTATAGCATCGTGCATGTTTACACTAGCTGAATACATATATTTAGACAGTAAAAATACATTTAGACAATGATAGACAGTAATTATTATTATATAATAAAATACATTTAAAAATAAAGATTTCTTATTAATTATTTTAATATTAATAATAAACCATTAATACATTTAATTATACAGTAATAATATTGTCATGCCGAGCGGGGATGGAATGGAGACAAAGACGCAGACGTCAGGGTATCGGGAAATACGGGGTTTAATTACAGGTAAGGCAGGCAAAACGCAGATGGACAATACGATGACCGGGCTGGGGAAACAAACTGAAACACGGACGAAATACAGAGGACTAATGACAACAACCAGAAACAGCTGATCACACAGGGATTCCACACGGGGTTAATGAGGGGGCGTGGCAAACGGAAGGAGCAGACAATCGGGGCAGGACACATTGGGCCTCATTCACCAATATTTTCTTAAGAATTCTCTTGAATTTGTTCCTGTGAAATTTGTTAAGAACAACCTATGTCGGATTCATGACGTGTTCTCAAGTAGCAGAATTGTTCGCACCTTTGTTCTTAAGAATGGTGAATCCCACGTCTTCGTAACTGAAGGCACGTGCCAGTTTGTCCTAATTAGCATAGGGAAACGGCCTGCAATTTCCCATAAAAGGGCATGAGACTGTAGGGCCTTGTGCAAGGAATGGTGAAGAGACGTGCAGGCTGTGAGCCGCTTGGCACTAAGAGGAAAAAAAAGTAATGCTGAAGTAGAAGTGTTAATACAGTAAAATCCCGTTATAGTGCACTCGCTTATGACGGAATATCATCTATAACGGACGAGGTCCGCTGGTCCCGGCATGCGCCTTTAAGAACATGCAGAAAAAGCATCGGATATAGGGGATTGGCATATAACAGAATTTCACTTATAACGGACAAACAATTTGGTCCCCCGGGCCACTTTTAGCTGTAGTTTTGTTCAGCTATAACGGACATGCTGGCTCCGCCGACATGGCGCGTGGCGTGCCGGTGATATCCAGCACAGATACGGAGTCGGGATTATTAATAGTCACGCATCTGATTAGGTAAAGTTGGATTACTACATGTACAATATAATAATCTATACCACAAGTGTGTCTGCTGGGGTGTGGCATGAGTAAATGGTGTCCTGTAGTTGTGTTCTGGGCATACAGCAACTCTGGACATAACGGACTTTGGATATAATGGACTGCTTTGCCAGGTTCCTTGAAGTTCATTATAACTGGATTGTACTGTACAGGAGGTAAATGAAAATAGACACATGTTATTTAGTAGTTTAACCAGTGGATATAAAGCCCCCAAGAAAGCTGACACATGGAAAGATATCACTTTCTCTGTGAACGCTGTGTGCCAAATAAATCTGAATAACAAGCGTCCCCTTCTCAGAGCACGATTGGCAAGTTCTTCAAGAATTAACAGAAATGCCATTTTGATAGCAAGGCCAATGCGCAGAAACAGACCTATTTTAAAATCTGCATGATTGCCATTACTACGATGAAAATAATTTTTACACTTTAAAATTATTTTTTATATTTTACTTTTATAAATTATTCAAATACTATCATTTTATCAACTGTAGAATGAAGAAAACTGCTATAACCGATTATTTTGAACAAACTATCATTACTCAAAAGTGCGTACAAATGGTTTTGCGTGTGCATAGATTCTGTTCTTAGCTAAGAACAAATTCAGATAAGAAAACATTGGTGAATGTCAGAATCTTCGTAAAAAAAAGTGCGTACGTGGGGTTTAAGAACAAATTTGTTTGTAAGAATGGTTGGTGAATTGTTTTTTGTAACTTTACACATCGTTTGGATACATTTATTTTCTTACTTTACAAATTACTGTTTTGATAAATGTGCTTAGATGTGTTTAGTACAGTATATGCTCTTCTTGTTTTATCCATTATGTGTTTAAATGCTAAAAAAAAACATATTTAGATGTAATTTTTTGGGTCCAGGAACCAATTAATAATTGGTTTTCCATTATTTCTTATGGGGAAAATTTGATCAAAACTCGAACCTTTTAGGATTCGATCCGGAGTTCTGAACGGATTAAATTTGAGTTCTGAGGTACCACTGTATTGTGTTCCATTTTTGTAATTAGTTGCTTTAGATTGATGTGGTGCAAAACAGCAACAGCTTTCGTTTTGGGATCCGGGTTAAGTCCTAGAAAATTTGGATCTCTGTATTTGACTTCTGGTTGGGCGTGGGTCATTGTAGTGAACATGGATGAGGAAATGCAGCAACTTTGAGAGAGGGTTGCCCAGCTTCGAGCTGATAATGACTGCTTGCTGAGACAGCAGGCTGGGGCTTTAGGCCAAGCCACGGCCTCCCAGTCCGTACCAGTGTCATCTTTTGCTAATGTATCAACTGAGAGACTCATTTTGATCCCTGGGGATAGGAAGTGTTCTACAGTACTTTTACTGGTAGGGCTGGGTAGAGTCTGGACAAGTGAGAGGATGAAGTGCAAGCCTGTATGAGGGCTCTTTTCCTTTCCCTAGCCGATCAGGCATTTAATGTTTCTGTTTGATCATTTAGAAAGAGAAGCAAGGGAGGAAATTAAACATCGGCCCATTGAGGAAAGAAAGGATCCAGAGAAAATTTTAGCTATTTTGCGTGAGTTGTATGGGTGTGCCCAGTCACATGTCTCCTTACAGGACGCTTTCTTTTCTAGGAAACAACAAGAGGGTGAGAGCCTGTTGGAGTTTTCCCTGGCGTTGATGAAGTTAATGGGGAAGATCAAGCAGGTTGCACCTCATCTGTTTTAAATTCTGAGGTGATGTTGCGAGATCAGTTCATACAATACGTTATTGATGGGGCGCTCCGTAAAGAGTTAAAACAGCTGGTACATCACCTACTGGCGGCAACTCTACTTGAGGTTTGGGAGGAGGCCATTAGGTGGGAACGTGAAGGTATGCCAGTAACTATGCGGGCTTGTAGTCACTCTGTCCCCTCTGCATATAGTCTACTGTATGGAGTTCAAGGGGAGGCTCGATCATTAGCTAGCAGTCTTGTATTGAACTCAGAATTGGTGGAGCTGAAGGCGATTTTAAAACACAAGAGCAGCTTGACCGTCTTACCCATAGTGTTGGTCTTCTCCAGGCCTCTATGCAGAGTAGATCTTTTTCTAGTCCTGTTATTTGCAGGAGGTGCCAGCAGCCTGGACACTTTGCCTGTGAGTGTGACGGCCAGAGGGTTCCATCACGTCCTAAGGCTGCCATTACCTCTAGTTCTGCCCCGCCCATTCAAGGCACTACCCAGCCTAGTCAGGTACAGGGAAACTAGCAGCCACCGATCTGTTGGGCAGCAGTTCAGATGGGGTTTGTAAACGCTCAGGTATTTTGCCCGGGGGTATAGGGAATTTGCCCCGGGTAATATCATCTTGTCCACATATAACTGTCAGTATGGGGGGTGTGGACATGCCTTGCCTGTAGGTTCTATGATATCATCTGTTACAGAGACTTGCTTTTGGCGTTATTTTGAACCTTGGGGACAGGATCGCCTGAGGCAGTATCAGTGGTTGTAGCTTAGAGCTGCTAATGGGATAGCAGTCCCGTATCTTGGCTACTTGGAACTGGATGTTGTGCTTTGTAATAAGGATATTCCAGGGTGTGGGGTGTTGGTAGTTAAGGACCAATCTGGGGGTTCCTCGTCTCAGGTCCCTGGTGTACTGGGGATGAATATTATAAGTAAATGTTACCATGAACTGTTTGGTCATCCGTGAGTACTTGCTGGGTCAGAAGTGTGTTGTGTTTACAGATAACCCTCTCAGTCATTTATCCACTGCTAAGTTGGGGGCCACAGAAAAACGATGGGTGTCCCAGCTG
Organism: Paramormyrops kingsleyae; assembly: GCF_048594095.1. Classification (NCBI taxonomy): domain Eukaryota; kingdom Metazoa; phylum Chordata; class Actinopteri; order Osteoglossiformes; family Mormyridae; genus Paramormyrops; species Paramormyrops kingsleyae. The sequence continues at coordinate 23,711,964 of NC_132813.1, forward strand.
GTGGCCTTTGATTATGAGATTAAGTATAGGTCTGGCAAGAGCAACCAGAACGCAGATGCTTTGTCATGGCAATACTTGGCTTCTGGCTCTGGTCCAGTGGGGGTGCCTGGATGGGGCAAAAAAGCTCCTGATGGGGGGGAGGAACTTTTACAGTTAGTCCTGCCTGCCTTATTGAGGCCAGTGTTGATGGCGCAGCTTCACCAGAACCACGGGCATCAGGGAATTGACAGGACCAGCCGGTTGGTACAGCAGCGATGTTACTGGCCTGGTATGTTTGCAGACATTAAACGTTGGTGCCAGGAGTGCGGACGTTGTCAAGTTAGTAAGGACACATAGCCCATAGGGCTACTTTGACAAGTTTATCTAAGGAGGTACGAAGAACAGCATGTCCCACTGCTGGCCAACATTCTAACCCATATCATCTTCCATGGTCTGCAGGGGATACTGCATGAGGGGCAGCGGGATCTCCTAGATTAGCATGTTGGGTTTAGGGATGAAGGCATCTATAACCTTTGGTAGTTCATCGTTGAGCGGGTATGCGGGTGGGTAATTCATTACACACAAGCGGGTAGCAGGTCAATCAAAACAGTATTGTAGCCTGCAAAAATAACATATAAGCGAAAATATCTATGTATTAGACCAGGGGTGTCAAACTCATTTTAGTTCAGGGGCCGCATACAACCTAATTTGATGCCAAGTGGGCCAGACCATCAAAATCATAGCACAACACATCATAGCTATAAATAACAAAAAAATCATGTTTTCCCCTTTGTTTTAGTGGAAAGAAGTATAATTACACACAAGCGGGTAGCAGGTCAATCAAAACAGTATTGTAGCCTGCAAAAATAACATAAGCGAAAATATCTATGTATTAGACCAGGGGTGTAAAACTCATTTTAGTTCAGGGGCCGCATACAACCTAATTTGATGCCAAGTGGGCCAGACCATCAAAATCATAGCACAACACATCATAGCTATAAATAACAAAAAAATCATGTTTTCCCCTTTGTTTTAGTGGAAAGAAGTATAATTACATTAGGATGTTTTTTTATTTAATGAACTATCCTTTTACAAAACATGTTATGAATAACTTCAGATTTCTCAAGAAAAACGTGCAATTTGCTTCAGTTTATGATTTACATGTGTGCATTACAAGTGATCACAGTGTTTGTACAAAGGCACAAAACTTTAAGTCACAGGTATTTAGAACTGAAAAATATGGTAGCCTATTGCACTTTAAGATTAAATAAACTAATCAAGATATAGGAATTATTTTTACTCCAATGTGTAATAATTCTCAAAACTTAAATTGACTCACCACATCTTACAAACCAAAATGGTGGCCATTTTAAATGTATAAGACAGAAAGTAATCACCCGGCCTGTAAATATAAGATTTATACATGAAACATACCTAACAAATGCATACATAAAATGTATGACCAAACTCTTTTGTAGTGAAGCTGGTGACTAACAAATTGAACAATTTTTAGCTATTATTACAGCAAGGATTCATTTTCACAGAACTATATTTTTTGTATATATATATTTTATATTTTTCTCTAGTCTCAGTTGTCCTTGCAGGCTGTCATATTTTTCACCATGCTGAGTCTCACAGTGGCGCCGAATATTAAATTCCTTAAACACCGACACGTGTTGCATACACACCAAGCATACAGGTTTCCCATTCACCTCTGTGAATAAATAGGAAGCTGTCCATTTTTCCATGGAAAACTCTACACTCAGTATCCACTTTTCTCCTTTTTGACAAAGACATGTTGGCTAATGAGGGTGTAAAGGCGAGCATTGTTTTGTCTTTTTCTTCATCTTTCAGCTGCTCCATGTCTAAAACAGTGCGCCCCTAGCGGACAATTTAGGAATAGCAGTTTATTTAAAAAAGTCTAGTTCATGTCTCATTGAAATTTTTCACTTTCAAATTTATCCTGCGGGCCGGATTGAATCCCTTGGGGGGCCGGTTCAGGCCCGCGGGCCGTACGTTTGACACCCCTGTATTAGACTATCATGTACAAATTGTCATCATCACAGTGTGTTCAGTATGTCGGGGGTACCTTATGGTGCTTTCGATTATTTCTCTCCAAGTCGGCACTTGGATGAAAACGTCACGAAATACGCCACTTCCCGTTGGAAACATGCTTCTTTTATGACGTTGATGTCGGACAAGATTTTGTTGTCCGAGTTGCCCCTGTGACGTAATTTCAACATGGCGGCTTATACACTCAACAATAATTCTATTTTATAAATCTTTAAAAATGTTTATTTTGTTAAATGTATTGATAGTTATAAATGTAACTGCACGTGTTCGATTTAGCGAATACCATATCATGACCATAACAGTATCCTATCATGCAATATCAGATTTTTACCAGACTTGTTAGTGTCTTTTGTTTGTTTGTAGTTTGTTTGCCTCTCGAAAAAAGAATATTGCTATGAATGTGCTAAAATATTTTATAAAGCTTTTAATTTGGTTTGACTCTCTGAAAAAATAATCTCACTCCAAATCTGCTAAAACATAAAGCAACAACATACAGCAGCGTGTTCATGGAGGCAGCCATGTTTGTTCCGAGATGTGGTAGCTCGAACGGGAGATTGTCGGACGTGATGTCACTCAACTCGGAATTTCCGAGTTCCGAGAGAAAAACGAACGCACCATTAGATTACCACCTCGATAAACATTCAGATACATGTCGTCGTGTTCTCTCTTTCACGCTCGTCACAGTATGGATAGCTTAGATCTATCTGATTTGATTTTGCAGAATGTTATATGACGATATCAGGATTATGAGAAATAAAAATTATGTGGTGGTTATGGGTGATTTTAATTTACCTGGGATACAGTGGGACACAGTCTCTGGCTCTTATGTAAATGAACTTGAGATGGTGGAATTAGTACAGGATTGTTTTTTTACTTTACTCCCCTCCTTGGATTGCCACCTTATTGTGGTGGAGGGGTTTGCGTGCCTCAGTGAGCCTGGGGGCTATGTTGTCAGGGGCAATTGCCCCTGGTAGGGTCTCCCAAGGCAAAAAGGTCCCAGGGGAGGGGCCAGACAAAGAGCAATCCAAAAAGAATCCTATGATAAGGTATTCAAGCAAAGTCCTGTTTCCCTCGCCCGGACTAGGGTCACTGGGGCCCCACCCTGGAGCCAGGCCTGGGGGAGGGGCCCATTGGCGAGCAACTGGTGGCCGGGCCTTGGCCCATGGGGCCCGGCCAGGCACAGCCTGAAAGAGGCACGCGGGACTGTCCCCAGGTGGGCCCACCACCCGCAAGGGGAATGTCAGGGGTTCGGTGCATTGTGGATTGGGTGGCGGCTAAGGGAGGCCCTGGTGGTCCAATCCCCGGCTGACAAAACTGGCTCTCGGAACATGGAATATCACCTCTCTGGTGGGGAAGGAGCCTGAGCTTGAGATATAGTCGGGCTCACCTCAACACATAGCGTGGGTTCTGGAACCAGTCTCCTGGAGAGGGGCTGGACGTTCTTTTCTTCTGTGTTCTTTTCTTTCTTCTCTTGATCTATTGGTCCATCTTCATTCCTACCCTCACCTATGGTCATGAGCTATGGGTAATGACCGAAAGAATGAAATCGCGAATACAGGCGGCCGAAATGAGGTTTGTCTGCGGGGTGTCTGGGCTCTCCCTTAGGGATAGGTTGAGAAGTTCGGATATCCGGGAGGGCCTCAGAGTAGAACCACTGCTTCCCCGCGTCAAAAGGAGCCAGTTGAGGTGGTTTGGACATCTGGTGCGGATGCCTCCTGGGCGGCTACCCGGAGAGGTTTTCCTTGCATGTCCTACAGGGAGGAGGCCCCGGGACAGACCCAGGACTCGCTGGAGGGATTATATCTCTCGGCTGGCCTGAGAACGCCTCGGCGTCCTCCCCGAGGAGCTGGTAGAGTTAGCTGGGGAGAGGGAGGTCTGGGTATCTCTCCTGAAGCTGCTACCCCCGCGACCCGAACCCCGGACAAGCGGTAGATGATGGATGGATGGATGGATGTTTTTTTACTCAGTTTGTTAATACCCCTACCAGGGGAGAAGCCCTTCTTGATCTTGTTTTCTCTAATCACCAGAATAGGATTGGAAAATTAGAAGTTTTAGAACCTTTGGACGGTAGTGATCATAACATGGTTAAATTCGAGGTTAAGTCGAAATTAAAAGTATACAATGTTAGGAAGGTTAACTTTAATGGTATATGACTGAAACTAGAAACTGTAAACTGGATGGAGTTAAATAGCAAAACGGTTGAAGAGGCATGGGAATTTTTTAAAAGCACATTGTTGCAAGTGCAAGAGGACTTTATACCTGTTTCCAGCAAAACTTAATCTAGGAAACGACTACCAAGGTGGTTTACTAAGTAAATTAAGAATAAAGTCAGGAGGAAACAGGCTCTGTTCCACAATTGGAAAATAACTAATGATTTCAAAATTAAGCAGGAGTATCTAAGTCTACAGGTAGAGTTAAAAAATAACATTACACTTTCCAAGAGGGATGTAGAAAGAAAAATTGCATTGGAAGCTAAGGATGACAATAAAAGTTTCTTCCAATATTTTAATTCCAAAAGAGCTCTAAAAGCTGAAATCACTAATTTGCAGGATAGCAAGGGCCTTATACTTGAAAATGAAATTGATATAGTAAATGAGTTTAATGATTACAATAGAGAACACAAGTAACTTACCACCAATTAGTACGAATTCAGCGTCATCTATGACCAATATATGTATAACTGAGGCTGATATGGTACTAAGCCTAGCTAAACTCAAAATAAATAAATCACAGGGCCCTGATGGCAACCTATAGTTTTAAAAGAGATGAGGGATATTATTAGCCAACCTTTAACTTTAATATTCCAGAAATCGTTATCTGTGGGTGTAGTACCTTCAGATTGGAAGCATGCTAATATAACACCAATATTCAAAAAAGGGGATAGAAGTAATCCAGCAAACTATAGGCTAATCAGTTTAACTAGCATTACTGGAAAAATAATGGAAGCTATAATCCAAGTGAAAATGGTAGATTACCTGGATGCAGATAACATTCTGAGGAATAATCAACATGGATTTAGGAGAGTGTAGGAATTAATAGCTCAAATAAATTTTAATATTCTCCACCAATATGTTTGAATTAATTAAAGCTTAATTAATTATTATTTAATGCTGATTATTAATCAATTGTTATGCCGAATGGTCGGCTCCTCCAAACTCAATTGTGGTATCCCTGTGAGTCTGTTAATGTGAGACTTAAATGGGATTCACTAATTACCAGTATCGCTTAGTAACCTGGGTTAGAAGGCTCGTCCAGCGAGCTGCATCACCAGGTAATGTACACGATTGGTAGCGAAGCTCCCCTCACGGCCAATGAGAGAGTGTCTCGCGATGTTTCAGGCGAGTTTGAGGTTCAGAGCGTGTAGCAAGATCGCACAATGGCAGGAACTTATTATGAGACACACAATGACGGAGGCTAAAGTTGTGTAAAAGACATGCATTTATTCCTAGCTAACACTACAACTGACATAAGACAGACATTACACCTAACACAAACAACAAACACGAAATAACGGAATAAAACAAACAATGTAATTATGAAAATGCAATGACCTGATTTAAATGAGTAACCTGAAATGGGAAATACTGTTCTGCAAAGCAAGCACAGTTTGTGGAAACACGACCCTAAAGTCTTATAGCAGGTTAAACAGAACAGCTTAAGTTGTTAGAATGAAAGGAAGTTGGTTTACTTGGTTGAAGAGTGGGGGGGGGGGGGGGTCTTGGCAGTTGATGGCAGAGCTGCTGAGCTGATGGCACTCAGGAAGGCGCGGCGTTTGGAGCAGTGGAGTGGAGTCCCTTTAGATTCTCTCTCCTGGTGAAGCTTTGTCTTGGGTGCTGTTCTCTGTTCAGCTGGGCCTTCACCGGAGGGTTCTTGTGGGCTTCTCTTCTCCCGGGCTGATGTTCTCCTTCGGGCGGATGGTTTTCTCTGCGCCGGCTGGCGGTTGTTCTGCTCTGGTTGGCGGTTGTTCTGCTCTGCTGCTGGTTGTTCTGAGGTGCCAGGATTTTTATGCTGTAAAGTCCATGAATAGGGATGACCAGGAATTCGACTCCTGGCCCAATGGCTGGCCATCCATTTGGCGGGCTTTCGGAAGGGGATCTGTATCAGTCCTTTTGGGATTTATGGCCCGCCAGATTCTACCTTTACTGATGATTTTCATTAAGCTGTTATAACTTTTGATACATCCACTTTTATGGTAATCACTGACCAGATTTGGAATCAGGGGTGATTAACAATCAGTTTGATACCAAACATGCCATACCAGCTTCACAGGTACATACCTCATACCATCTGCATTAATTGATTAAACAATTAATTATTGTATCTATGTGACTGATTCATATCAGTATAGGATACAGGGGTTTTGGGTTGCACCTCAACAGATGTTACACTTTGTGCGGATATTACATCGAATATTCCTATTACAAACAGCACATCTTATCCATAGATAGGCGTGGCCGTTAGTTTGTGGTAATATCAATATAAGTTGCACATCTGGAAACAACATATTTTGTTTGGTGTGGCTTGTGCCAATTCATCTTCTCCAGAATGGATAAGATACACCTTAATTCAGTTCTTTTAACATAGCATGGTAGAAACAAAGAAACTTGGTGACTGTCCACCAAGATCAGATAAGGACCACAAAGGAATGTTGGAAGAGAAGGGGGGGTTTCTAACACAGAAGACTCTCTAAAAGTTAGCACACATACAAACATAACGTATCTGTATATTGAGACTAGTAGTCGTGAGTAAATCTAAATCTAAATATACAGGGTATACAAAAGCCAAACTTAAATGAAATTTCCTTTAGGGTGTTCGTCTGTTGGGTGAGTGAGATGTAAGGCAGAGTGTATGTGGAGGGGGTTGGGTGCCAAGTCGAGGGACCCCTGTCCGTGAAGTCCACTCTGCTTGTCTGTAGGTCCCTAAATCTTTGGGCAATAAAAGTTGGAGTGCTAGCCTCCCTGGTTATCTGTGTGTGTGTGTTTGTGTGTGTAACCCCCCTTTGGTGCCTCTCGTACCAGGCTCGGCCTTGTCTCAGGCTACCTGGAATTTAGGCCCTGTGATATGTGCATGTGTGATCCTACAAGAGGTAGATCCTGTTTAACGAATCTACTTGAGTTCTTTGAGGAAGCTACAAGTGAAATTGATCACAAAAAGGCCTACGATGTGATCTACTTAGATTTCCAGAAGGCCTTTGATGTTGTCCCCCACAAACAGCTCTTCCTAAAGCTCAAAGCTGCAGGGATTTTAGGAACTGTGGCAGCTTGGAGTAGTTGGAAGCAGCGAGTAGTTATTAGAGGCACAATAGAAGCCTGCGTTCATAGTGGGGTACCACAGGGTTCAATTTTAGGACCACTATTGTTCCTAATTTACATTAATGATATTGACACCAATACATATGTCACAGTAGGCAAGGGAGAGAAGCAGAGATCCATGAGTGCAGGGAATACAGAGCTTTAATGAGTCGGTGTAGTCAGGAATACAGGAAATGTCCACCACGGCACAGAGAGGGCTCACAGGTTCTTCTTCCCCGGTAACCGGAGAGAGAGCGACGGGCAGGGAAGATATCACCGACTCGGTAAGCTGGCAGGTAGGTACAGAAGCAGCGTACCGTAATCGTAGTCTTTGTCCGTGAGCTGAGGTCAATACCAGGGGAAGCCGTCCGACAGAGAGACACAAGACCGGGGAACACAAGGAGGGGCGAACAGGAGAGGCTGGATTCGGCAGAACAGGTGGGTCAGATACGGGAGCTGGACTGAGGAGGGAAGGCAAAAAGGTAAGGTACGCACACAGGTCTAACAGACAAGGCAAGGGAATATGGGTTGATGGAAGACAGAAAGAATGCTCGGTAAGGCTAGGAAACAGCACAATACTTCGCGAGGAAGGTTTGTGGTGACTTCTCTTTTAAAGGTGGCTAATCGTCCTGTGATGTGTTGCACCTGTCTGGCCCTGCCCCTGTGGGCGTGACAGTACCCCCCCCCCCCTCCCGACGGCGGCCGATGACGTTTGCGGGGGCGCCCCCAAGGATGCGGCGCCGGCTTGTCAGGATGCGTCTGGTGGAATGCAGCCTTCAGGGCTGGGTCCGCCAGGACCATCACCTTCCCAGTCTACGAGATACTGTAACTTTCCTTGACGTCTCCTTGAATCCAGAAGGGCGTGTTTCCGAGAAGAGGGACCCTCTTCGGTCACCGGAGGAGGAGCCTCGTCAGGCAGATCGGAGGTAGGGCGCAACGGGCTGTACTTTACAGGTTTCAGGAGAGATATATGAAAAGTAGGACAGATCCTATAAACTCGAGGCAACTGCAATCTTACCGTTACCGGTCCTACTCTCCGCAGGATACAGAAGGGTCCTATATAGCGAGCAGTGAGCTTACGACATCCCGGGATACGGAGGTTTTTTGTAGATAGCCATACTTGTTGCCCGACTTGGTATGGGAACCCAGAACGCCTATGTTTATCCTCTTGAGCCTTTGTCGGCAGTGCTGGCATGCAGTATTCATTCATTCTGTTGCATGTAGAGGCACAGACGCATTTAGTTGCAAACCAGGATGACATTGTATCGTTTCGTGCCATCTTTTACCAGTGGTATTGTAAATATTACAAATGAAGTTGTTATCATTGAGTTTTGAGTTTCATCATTTGTTTAATTGTTAGTGAAAGGTCAATGATTTTTAGTAGACTAGTTTGGTTGTTTGCTAACTAAGCTGGGTGTGTTCAAAATGGTCAAATCACTTGAGAAAAAGCCATGCTGGTATGACAGGATAGTAGACCATCTCCTACAAAAATAAAGGAGAGGAGAATTTACATGTAAGTAGCTGCTTGTATTGCAATGTAATGTAGAGCAAAACGGTAAAACTGTGTACACATACATCGGAAGTCAACTTAAGGGAGATCTGAGTGCGACTCGAATCCCAAAAATTTAGAGTCACAATTTTCCACTTAGAGTCCAAGTAAAGTCTGAAGTCCCTCATGGTTCCAATATAGCATTACTATTTGTCAAAAATGTATCCGCCTATTTGTTTGTTTTCTATTAGTAACTGATGTGGAATCACTACGTGAACAGTTCAAAAACTGCTTGTCTCATAGTTCCTTAGGCTTATATACATTTTGAAAGTAATTACTTTTGCAAATGACTTTGAAGCAATTTTGTAAGAACAGAAGTACTTTTATAAAACAGATTTTAATATTTAAACACTAGTACTTACTCAAAAATAAGATTAAGTCATCCCTTGAGCAGAACAGGTGAACTTTAATTAGTGTGACTAATTACAAACAGAACCCAAAAGAGGGCCCAAACTTGGCAATTACAATCAACTATATATACAGTATATATATACACACACACACGCACACAAACGTACACACACCAAATGAAACCTTTCCCAACATGATTAACCAACAAGTTGCTTCCTGTGTTTGAGGCAGCCAGACTGAACCATGCCGGACTCTGCCCTCAACTACCTTAAAGTTATGTGATTGGCTAAAAAATGAGCATACTCAAGACTCCGTCATGCTGCTAAAGTAAATGCAAGTAAAACATTAAATCGTTCTTACAGTATGTGCACTAACCGGTGTATGTTCTGAATGAAAATAAAAGTGGTTATTCTATTCAATTCTACACATCGTTCTAAAGCAAAAACTCCAATTAATGGATAAATCGGCACTCAATGCTTTGCATGTGTAGAAGTTTCACCAGAGCTTTAAAGACTCTTATTGTTCATGAGTCGCTATCAAGGAGTTAGAGTCAAGTCCAAGTCAAAAAGTAACAAGCTGAAAGTCAAGTCGGAAGTCAATTTAAGAGCGACTGGAGTGCAACTTGAGTCCGAGTCGCAAACTTGAATCCACATCTCTCCTACTCATTCAAATAAAAGGGAAATTCATAAAAAATAAAGTACCTGATATGTAAATATGAAAAACATAACCAAATAACCACAAAGGATAGTTTTTGGCCATTAAAAAAGGAACAGGAACATAAATTGGGAATGGGAGACATATCATGCATTATTATAAAGGTAGGGGCTTACGGAGTTTGATTGCATGGCTTGAAACTAATAGTATTTACACACTTCACTCCAGCTTGCAGAGCAAATGACGGAGTTGACTGGGAAATACATTGCTGTTGTCCCAGCAGCCCCCCTTTGTAGTTTATTCAGTGGAACAGGCCCTCTATTCTCATTTGTATTATAGCTCATGTTCTTAATGACATTCAGAACAGACATTCAAGAGGAAACTTTTATAAACTCCACCCTAACAAACACTTATAAAGTGCCCTCATGCCTCACAGATAACATGACAGTTGAATAGAGCATCTGTCTTTTTTTACCAATTTTAGTATCACATAAATGAGTCAAGTGATCCTCCCTAGGACATAAAGCAAAGATTTACCACAACATGCACCAACACCACAAAATTTAAATACTTATAATTGCAGGTCACTAGCTCTTGGTGGTGTTCATTTAGGGGGTCCCTGGATCTCTGCTCTCTTTGAAAATTGGAAATGATGACAATGGTTTGTTTTCTTGCTGTACATTTCTCAGTCACCAAGCAGAAGAAGAAGAGAAAAGAATGCAGAAATTTCAAGCATGAAGAAAGGAAATGACAGGCAGATGTCCGTATTTGGTAAGATCATATATGAACTGTGGCTTAAAGATATAAAACGGAATTTAATTGCACCTACAAAGTCTGCTGTCGTAATGACAGCAAGTTATTCCCAGGACAGGTCCGTCATCCCCTCAAATCCATCTAATCCTTATACCTCCCACACCCCCCAACCAGTACAATTTCTGGAAATACTGGATCTATCCACTGGAAATGTAAAACCCAATAAATGTGTTTTTACCCAAATGGTATGAGTCCTATTCATGACATGTACATCTAAAACTGCACCTATTTATTTAATGCACAATCCACATATATGAAAATGTCCACATTAATTTGGTGGTTCCCTGTATTTCTTCATATCTTGATTTCTATGTCTAAAAATATAATTTGTATTATTTGTATTTTTATATGTCTTTATATATAATATTTTTATTTGTTTCTCATTTGCACTATGACCAACACTTTCTGCGACAAAACTGAAACAGATACATGGTGTATATACAGAGCCCAGGATGATCCACTGATATTTTTTTTTCATGGCCACAATGTATTATATTATGCACACAAATTAAGTTTAACGTCCCCACGAAATATTAAATAAGCTTGCATGAAAGAATGAGTGGACCCTTAAGCTCGGGATCTCTGCCTGCATGATTTCCCCTACATCTAGCCTCCTTTCTCAGCCTGAGCCTCTTGTCTGCTCACCTCAGTGGTTCATGAACAATCCACTGATAGACTTGGTGAGTGACAGCAATCAAGAGGAGCCTGATAATTCCAACAAACTAAATGAGTCAACCGCCGTTTAAATTGCCCTGCCAGTGCCAACCTCATGGGTTATGGAGCAGGGAAAGGAGAGCAGAGGAAGCCCTGTCCAAGCTGATTCCGCCTGGAACTCCTGGTTCCCCAGAGCCCACACTGATCGCTCCAAAGCCACCTCTCCTGTGAGCCAAGGAATCCTTCTCCCTCGAGGATGCCACTTGGAGTAGAGGCAAAATCCCACCTTGGTGCCTGAGGCCAGGTCCCACCAATAGCCGATGGAGGAGGAGGCAGAAGGAGCTGGCTGTGCCCATGTCTCCCATCTCATCCGACCCCATGGAGCCAGACCCAGTCTCGTCAGATCTCATACAGCCAGAGCCAGAGCAAGAGCTGCAGTGCCACTCCACGCCGCTTCTCCAGAGCCTGCTGCCTCTCCACAGGGAGAAGACACTCAGTTCGCTGCCTCTCCGCAGCTTGCCTCGGCTCCATGTGCCGGTTCCCCACACCTCTCCTCGGCTTCACCCTCTGGCTCCCCGTAGTTCTCCTCGGCTCCATCTGCCATCTCTGGCCGCAGGAGAAAGAAATGGAGGAAGCTGGTTGTGCCCATGGCAGCCCCTTCGTCTGACGCCGTACCTCCAGAATCCTGCCCAGGGGAGGCTGCTGCACCTCCAGGGTCCTGCCTAGGGGAAACCACTGCCGTCCCTCCATAGCCCAGCCCAGGAATGGCCACTGCCACTCCTCCAGAGCCCGACTCTGCAGAGACCGCTGCTATGCCTGCAGAGCCCGTCTTCACCTCTGCCGTACTTATGGAGCCCACTTTTGACTCTGCTGTGCATCTGGAGCCCGGCCCAAGAGGGGCCGCTGCTCCATACAAGCCTCCAGAATCTGCCTCCCAGCTGCACCCTGCTTGCTTCCAGGTACCCCAGCTGTGCCCTGCTTACCTCCCAATGCCCCATCAGGTACTGCCTCATCTCCTGCCATCCTGTCGGCACCTGCCTTGTCTTCTGCCAACCTTCCAGTGCCGACCTCATCTCTTGCCGTCCTGCCGGCACCTGTCGCTTTTCCACTGCACGAAGTACGGTACTTTCGGTGCGGTACTTTCCGTACTTTCGCTTTTCCATTGACTTCCAGTCGAGTACCAGTACCGAGAGTTCTAGTACTGAAAGTGCCAAACCAGCTGGGGTACTTCTTTGGTACTTCGGTACTTTGGGGTGAGATTTGCAAAAGTATTTGCTGTTGATTGGTTATGCAAATAGCCTGCTGCTGAAACACAAAATACAACCGCCATCTTTTGAAACACACAGCAAACAGCGAGAAACAACATAAAATGCAGTAGAAACAAAAATATAAAAAAGTAAAATGGAATGATGGACAAACGAGGAAACACAGGCTTTAATCGCCATATGGTCGGATGAACAGATCCAGCGGGATTTCGATGGCATGACTCAAAATAAAAAAGTTTTTGCCGTTACGGGCAATTCAGTTTCCCTATCTTTCCACTGTCGCGCGCTGATTTGTACATGGTTTCGCTGTTGTTTTCATGTCTTTTTACGAAGCGCTTGTGGTAAACAAGCCATATATTTTAAAACATCACATGCCTTTTCGATGTTTTTTGTTTTTACAGATAATAAATGAAATTATTTAATTCGCAGGATAGATATTTCTTGATGAAAATGGTACAGTATTGCTTATAAGACTATATTATGCGTGACGATCTACTGTATTCACATGTAATAATGTACCTGAGTGATTTTCAGACATTTCACATACCTCTTTGTTTTAATATTAGGGGAAACATTATTTCCTGATAGACAGGAGAAACATATAGGGAAACTGAATTGCCCGGACCACCGTAATACCAAGCCGCTTGGAAGAAATGGGGCACACGCGAAACACCGAACAATGCCGCTTGAAAATCAAAAAACATAATTAAATAATTTGTTTGCTTTCAAAAGACTGAATAGCAGTAAGCTTATTCTTACTGCTTTGATCGGCTTAGCCAAAGTAAGTGTACCTACGTAAACGTAAATGATGGCAGCATTCATGCAATTTGGATATTACTGAATCTTATATAGTACTGTGATAGAAGCTGACATAACATGACATAACAATAAACTGCATTTTCCAGCCTAAACTGTTAGTTTTAATTTTGGGCTGTTTTTTTTTCTTAATTATTATTATGATTTAAGCTGCGCTTTGTGACGATGTCAGTCAGGGGTGGTCACTGATGATGTCATTTGGCGCCGGTACCATTTTTTACGCCAGTGGAAAACCGACACAAAAGAAGTACCATACTTTCGCCACTTTATGGAAGTACCGAAAGTACAGTACCTGGTGCGGTGGAAAAATGCCCTTTGTTATCTGGATGGCCTCCTCACTGCTGCCTGAATCCCTTGGAGGCTGCCACCACCCCAACACCAGACTCCCTGGCTACTGCTAGGCCAGATGGGATTGATCCGGAGGATGCCCTTTTGGAAGAATTAGAGTGGGACCCTCAGTCTGACGCTTAGGCCGATCCAATCCCAGACCTTGGGCAGCCACCGGTATCGGCCGGGACCCAAGAGAGGGGCTGGCTGAGTCTCCATCTCAAAGAGAGGTGACCTTTTGTCTCCTCAGTTTCCCTTGGCCCTACTGTCTCCATTGGCGCCACCCAGTTCCACTGGTCCTTCAAGGCCCTTCAGTCCTGCAGCCCAGAAGCATCCCACCTCATCTGTGGATGGGCCTAGGAAGGTCCACATCCCAGGGTTGCTGCCCAGCTCCACAGGGTCCGGAAGACTCCCCGGCCGTTCCCCACTTCCTCTGATCACACCTTAGTGCCTGCCCCGTTCCCCAATCCTGCCTCTGTTCTCCCCTGGCTTGTGTCCCCTGTGACTCGCTCTCATGTTTCCACCCCTGTCTCTGTTGCCCCACTACTTGTCCATCTTGTCCTGGAACATGTTGTGATGGTTGTCCCTTTTGCTGCCCTTCTGGTCCCTGGTTCAACCCCTGCATTTTCTGTGCCTCAAATCTTGCCGTGTGTCCTGTTCAGTGGTTCTGCCCCTCATGTCTTACCCGGTATCCACTCTGTGGTCAGTTTTACCCCACATTCCCAGTCAGGTCCTGCGTCTTCTGTTTGTTTTCTCGGTACCATTACGGTTTCTCCCATGGTATCTCCCATGCCCCAGAGTGCACACTTTGGGGGGAGGGTCCTTGGTCATGACCCATCCTGTCCATTCCCCGATATGACCATCATTGCTGATTCTCTGGAATCCTCCTGTGTTCTTCCCAATTGTGTTCCATTTGTAATCCCTAATCGTAATTTGGTAAACGTCAACACCTACCACATATTCATGCTTCCCAGTCCTGTGTTTCCCAGTCCTGTGTTCCCCAGTCCGGTCATTAACATCAGTCATCCTGTTGCCTGTGCCCATTCCAGAGTTATTCTTCCCATTTTGACTCCTTACAGTCCTGTTTGTTTCTCTGCTCCTGTTTTGGTAATAAAGCCCCTTTTGCTCTGACGCCTGCCCTCAAGTCCTTCATCCCTCACAGTGTGACAGTAATCCCTAAAATGTTTACTTTTATTAGGCTCTCAATTTGCTACTTCAGGTATTCAAATTAATTTTTATTTTAATTTTATTAAATTTATTGGCATCAGGCTGCACAATCAACCCTCCTGAGCCCATATCTTTATAAAAATGCATAATATATCTCACATTCCAAATGTATTCTCCCATAATTATTTTCCTGTATTTTTCCTTCCAAATTTATTCTCTTGTACTTTTCTTTAATGGACAAAAACTAGGCTTCTTGGTCATTAAGTTACCATAAAGTCTGTGGAATGACCACAAAGCATAGTTTTTGTCCATTAAAGAAAAGTACAAAAGAATAAATTTGAAAGAAAAAATAATTTGGCTGTGGCCCCTCCAGGGCTCTGTCTGTTCCATTACTATATCTGTTATAGTTCTCATTGTTATGTCACGGAAAATGTTAGTCATAATGCAATTCAGCATTAAAGTCAAAACATGTTTGTTGGTTTTCACATTTCCAGTTACTCCATCCAGTATTTCTAGAAATTGCAGAGGTTGGTGAGTGTGCAAGGAGTAAAGATTAGATGGGTGGAGTGAGTGATACAGCCATCCATGGAATACAATGCTGTTGTTTCAACAGCTCCCCTTTGTGGTCTATGTTATGGTATTTGCCAGACAAGGAATACATTTGTTCCTTAGGACTGGTCTGCTGCTGCAGATGTTTTGTTGTTGATGTCATCCATCCATTTTCTGAGAGTGCTTGTCCAATTAAGGGTCATGGGGAGTCCAGAGCCCACAGGCACAAGGCAGGGAACAACCCAGGATGGGGCAGCAACCCATTGTGGGGCACACTAGCACCCCATTCACTCATTCATGCAATTAATTAACTCCAGTTAACCTCAGTGTGTTTTTGGACTGTGAGGGGAAACTGGAGTACCCAGAGGAAACCCCATAATGACACAGGGGGAACACACAAACAGGCATGATAGAGACTTGAACTCTGGTCCCAGAGGTGTAAGGCAACAGTGCTACCCACAGCACCACCATCCCATCAGTTAAGGCTATAACTCATAAACTGTTTGACCGATCTTTTTCAAACTTTGCAGAGGCATTGCATGGCTGCTGAACTAGAAGTGATTACATTTTAAGACAGATCATTTTCTATGGAGCCCCTCTAGTATCAGAAGAGGAAAAAAGAGCCACGTGTTAATCTGCTCTCAAATTCCAGTTCATCACCCAGACAATATGCATGCAAACTTTGAAAAAGATCTGTAAAAGACTTATTGAGTTATTGTGTGCAGTTGCAGAGGAAAAAATCATGTATATTCCCTGACCAGAGATTAAAATTATGCCCTACACTAAGAACAACAAGATATTTTCTTTTTAGCTGAGCATTTCTGCCTATCCATCCTGAGCACAGGGGAAGGATACATCCTGGATGGGATTCCAGTCTAACGTGGGGCGCATGCACACAAAACAATTGAGATTTAGAGACACCAGAAAGCCTAGCTGCACATCTTCAGACTGCAGGGGGAAATCTGTCTCACTTGTGGAGAACATGCTCACACACAGTGAAGATAAGATTCATTCTCCTAACCATGAAAACGTGAACTTCCACTACTGCTCACTGCAGAATATTTTAATGACCATTTATAAATTTTTTTTACTGTTACTTTTCAAGTAATGGTAAGTATTTTTATGATCAAATCCACCTCATATTACTATTCAATCTTGGTTAATGTATAAGGTTTATGGAATCTTTAATGCTTTATTTTTTCAATGGCATTTTCTAAATATAGGACAAAGAGACCATGTGTCTCGGTATCTTGGCTTTGATCTTTGATTTTGACTATACTGTTTTTCTTACCATAGGCCCCAGCTGACAATGAAGAGGTGAGGTCTGTTTGCATTGACTTCTCAGCACATTTCCGCTTTTGCAGAGGACCAGAGACTTCACGGCAAACTGGAGAACTTAGAACAGGTTCTAAAGGTAGGCCTTTCTGTGACATTTAGAGAGTTGGAGTGCAGGTGGATGCAAATATACTTAATACTTTTTCCTTTCATTTGGCAGCATATGCGAGAGGTTGCTGAGCGTAGGCAACAGTTGGAATTTGAACATGATCAGGCCCTGGCAGTCCTCACATTCAAACAGGATGAGGTCAAACGACTGCAGAGAGTGAGTGTCTAGAATTTAGCACCTTAATAACTGTGAATATCCAAGTTATATCAGTAATACTCTAACTAATCAAATTTTGAGACAGATCATACCAACATTAAGCAATGAGACTTAGTGGAAGTAAACTGAAGGGTGAAAGCAGACGACTTTTAAAATGAGAATGACTACCTCAAAAAAATTATGGATCAAGATCTACACCTGATTTCATTTTGAGACAAATTGCCCTAAAAATGAAGTAGCAGCACTGTGTTGCAGCAAAGGAAGGAAATGGAGGCTGTAAAAGACACTTGATTATGTGAATACAGTAACTCTGTTGGGTCTTTTTCAAGCTTTGAAGACACATTCTATGGGGGAAGATCTGGAAGCGGTCAAATTTTGAGAAAGATCCCCCAATACTATAAAGCAATGCCCCATATTGATAGCAAAGTATCATTTCAGACATTTGATCAAGTTAAAATAAAAAAAATATTGGTCTGATCTCTTACAAATATTGCACACATTTTATGGGTGAAGATCTGGACATTTTCAAATTTTGAGATAAATTGCACCATAACTGAAGCTTAGAGACAGCAAAGAGAAGGATGATTCAGAAAACTAGAACTTTACAATGTGATTTCGTAATCTTTTTTTAATTTCGAAATATACATTAGAAACCTTAAGAGTAATTACTGTCCCCACAGGTAAATACACGAAACTAAAGATTGGGCGTCAGGCTGGTATTAAACAGCGTCAAGCGAACGCCAGTGAAACGCCAATCGAACGCAGCTACAAAACGCAGGAAAAACGCGTATGGCGATCAGAGGGCGTTCGTTCAGAACGTCCGTGTGGATGAGGCCTAAGGGAGAGCCCAGCCACTCTGCGGAGAAAACTCATTTCGGCCGCTTGTACTCCTGTCCTCGTTCTTTCGGTCACTATCCACAGCTCATGACCATAGGTGAGGGTAGGAACGTACTGTAGATAGACTGGTAAATCGAGAGCTTTGCCTTTTGGCTCAGCTCCTTCTTTACCATGACAGACCGATGCAGCGCCCGCATCACTGTGGACGCCGCACTGATCTGCCTGTCGATCTCCCATTCCATTGTCCCCCTACTCATGAACAAGACCCCGAGGTACTTAAACTCCTCCACTTGGGGGAGGACCCCATCGCCGACCCGGAGAGAGCATTCCACCCTTTTCCAGCTGAGGACTATGGTCTCGGATTTGGAGGTGCTGATTCTCATCCCAGTCGCTTCACACTCGGCTGCGAACTGTCCCAGTGAGAGCTGAAGGTCACGGTCCGATGAGGCCAACAGAACCACATCATCTGCAAAAAGCAGAGACCTAATCCTGAGGTCACCAAACCGGACACCCTCTACGCCCTGGCTGCGCCTAGAAATTCTGTCCATAAAAACTATGAAAAGAATCGGTGACAAAGGGCAGCCCTGACAGAGTCCAACCCTCACCGGAAACAAGTCCGACTTATTGCCGCCCATGCGGACTAAGCTCTGGCACCAGTCATACAGGGACCGAACAGCCCTTAAAAGGAAGCCCGGCACCCCATACTCCCGGAGCACCCCCCACAGGACTCCCCTAGGGACACGGTCGAATGCCTTCTCCAAGTCCACAAAACACATGTAGACTGGTTGGGCAAACTCCCATGAATCCTCCAGAACCCTGCGGAGAGTGTAGAGCTGGTCCACTGTTCCACGGCCAGGGCGAAAACCACACTGCTCCTCCTGAATCCGAGGTTCGACAATCCGGCGGACCCTCCTCTCCAGAACCCCCGAATAGACCTTACCAGGGAGGCTGAGGAGTGTGATCCCATAGTTGGAGCACACCTTCTGGTCCCCCTTCTTAAAGAGGGGGACCACCACCCCGGTCTGCCAGGCTAGAGGCACTGCCCCCGATGTCCACGCGATGCTGCAGATGTGTGTCAACCAGGACAGCCCCACAGCATCCAGAGCCTTAAGGAACTCCAGGTGGATCTCATCCACCCCCGGGGGCCCGGTCACTGAGGAGCTTTTTAACCAACTCAGCAACCACCGCCCCAGAGATAGGGGAGTCCACACCCAAGTCCCCAGACTCTGCTTCCACATTGGAAGGCATGTCGGTGGGATTGAGGACGTCTTCGAAGTATTCCTTCCACCGACCCAAAACATCCCGAGTTGAGGTCAGTAGCACCCCATCCCCACCATAAACAGTGTTGATGTTGCACCGCTTTTCCACCCGGAGCTGCCGGATGGTGGACCAGAATCGCCTCGAAGCCATCCGGAAGTCGTTTTCCATGGCCTTGCCAAACTCCTCCCATACCCGAGTTTTTGCCTCAGCGACCGCCGAAGCCGCACCCCGCTTGGCCTGCCGGTACCTGTCAGCTGCCTCTGGAGTCCCACAGGCTAAAAAGGCCCGATAGGACTCCTTCTTCAGCTTGACGGCATCCCTCACCACTGGTGTCCACCAGCGGGTTTGGGGATTGCCGCTGCGACAGGCACTGACCACCTTACAGCCACAGCTCCGGTCAGAACATGGCCCATTCGGACTCAATGTCCCCCACCTCCCCCGGGACATGGGAGAAGTTCTGCCGGAGGTAGGAGTTGAAACTCCACCTGACAGGGGATTCCGCCAGACGTTCCCAGCAGACCCTCACTATACGCTTGGGCCTGCCAGGCCTGGCCGGCTTCCTCCCCCACCAGCGGAGCCAACCCACCACCAGGTAGTGATCAGTTGACAGCTCCGCTCCTCTCTTCATCCAAGTGTCCAAGACATGCGGCCGTAAGTCCGATGACACGACTACAAAGTCGATCATCGAACTGCGGCCTAGGGTGTCCTGGTGCCAAGTGCACATATGAACACCCTTATGCCTGAACATGGTGTTCATTATGGACAATCCATGACGAGCACAGAAGTCCAGCAACAAAACACCGCTCGGGTTCAGATCGGGGGGGGGCGTTCCTCCCAATCACGCCACTCCAGGTCTCACTGTCATTGCCCACGTGGGCATTGAAGTCATCCAATAGAACAAGAGAGTCCCCAGGAGGAGTGCTCTCCAACACCCCTTCGAAGGACTCCAAAAAAGGTGGGTAATCTGGACTGCCGCTTGGTGCATAAGCACAAACAACAGTCAGGACCCATCCCCCCACCCGAAGGCGAAGGGAGGCTACCCTCTCGTCCACTGCGGTAAACCCCAATGTACAGGCGCCCAGCCAGGGGGCAATAAGTATGCCCACCCCCGCTTGACGCCTCTCCCCATGAGCAACTCCAGAGTGGAAGAGGGTCCAACCCCCTTCGAGGAGACTGGTTCCAGAGCCCAAGCCGTGCGTCGAGGTGAGCCCGACTATGTCTAGCCGGAACTTCACAACCTCACGCACCAGCTCAGGCTCCTTCCCCATCAGAGAGGTGACATTCCATGTCCTTAGAGCTAGCTTCTGCAGCTGAGGATCGGACCGCCAAGGTCCCTGCCTTCGGCCACTGCCCAGCTCACATCGCACCCGACCCCTATGGCCCCTCCTATGGGTGGTGAGCCCATTGGAGGGGGGACTCACATGCCTTGTTCGGGCTGTGCCCGACCAGGCCCCATGAGTACAGGCCTGGCCACCAGGCACTCGCCATCGAGCCCCACGCCCAGGCCTGGCTCCAGGGGGGGGGCCCGGTGACCCGCGTCCGGGCAAGGGAAACTGTGATTCCACTCTTTTATTCATCATGAGGGGTCTTGTGAGCCGCACTTCGTCTGGTTCGTCTCACCCAGGACCTGTTTGCCTTGGGTGACCCTACCAGGGGCATAAAGCCCCGGGCAACTTACGATAGGGTGTCAGCTCCAGGAGAGGTGAATGAGAACCTACACCTAAAAATGTACACTTAATCAAATCCAGAACTGGAACTGCAAACAGAGAGTGAAATTGAAGCTGGGGCCGCCATCTTGTGAACACCACTATACCTAAATGCATTCCATGGATCTTTTTGCAAACTTCCCAGGTCGGTGATTCTAAAACTGTGAGGCCAACACGATTTTCTAAATATGCTGTATTAAAGTTTATGCTCATTTTTTTTCGTTAGTCTTCCCGTTCTGCAAATTTTAGTGATAACAGTCCAGCAGCCAGCAGTCCTGCAGCCAGTAGGCTAAATGTATGCTGGGGAACTGGGCAAAATTTGCAGTATTGTGGGAGAATTTAATTGTGTCACTTTTTTGTGTAGAGGTGGGAAGAGAGTGCAAGGTAGGCTTGTAAAAATATTTTCCTTAGATTGCAGTATTTCACCCAAGAACATTTTCACCAACCAAAAAAAAGAATTCATTATTACAAGCCTCTGTCTGTACCAATAGGGTATCTGTGATAGTTCCATTTCAATCACAGTCCAAATGAGAAATAAACAGAATATAAATATTTAGACATGTAAAAAATTTGAATAATATAAATGACATTTGAGTTCAGATTGGATGGAGGGCAGGTGATGGGTCTGTCCTGAAAATGCAGTGCTGTCATTTGCTCCCCTTTCTATGTTGTTTTTTTCACCTTTCAGGCCCAGTTTGCTGCTAAGAAGGAGCAGGAGGGAGTTGTGCAGATGCTGGAAGTGAGTTTTTACACACCGCATTCCACAGCAAAATCAACATCAGCATCATCATTACTATAATTATGAATTATGTATGCAACACAACATTTGGTAATACTTTACTTGACGGGGCACGAGTAACTTTTACTGAAGTACAAATCATGAACAAATGTATAAAACAAATGTTATGATTGATTATAGATGAATGAACACGGGATCAATACGTAACTAACAGTTTCTAGTTAATTAATCCATTACACAGATCCATTACTACTGCATTATTTGTGCCCCCTCAAGTAAACTGTTACACAATATTGTACTGTATTAACTTTATTAGTAATGATAATTCAAGTTTAAATTTATATTAAGAAAGTAAATCAATTTGCTTTGGCATTATACACCTAGAAAATGACCAACTCTGGACTGTCAATGTGTGTTGTGAGAAAGTTGGTGCACATTTTTTTCATGAAATTTTATGCATGTGGTGTTTGTTACGGCACAAATGTTTTCTTGCTTCATTTTTTTTTTTTTTTAATACTTCCTATAAATTTCTTAATGTTGTATGTTTTGTTTTTATTTTGACTCAGACCACACTGGACAGCATGCAGGTAATGGCAAATAACATTATCATTTCTTCCCACATACAGAAGTGGACAGATTTGTTGGTACCCTTACAGCTCATTGAAATAATGCTTCATTTCTCCTATAAGTGATTCAATTAAAAGCAATTGTCTAATGTATACCTGCATGCCTTTAGTATGTGACAGAGCAAACCAATAAAATTGTGAAAAAAATGATTTGTTGTTGATTTTACAAAGATTTGCTAAAATAGTATGAAAAGATTTGTTGGTACCCCTATCCTTGCATTATAGTCATGTTTCAAACTAAGTGTTTAATCTTAATTAGTATCATAGGCGCCTTCAAGCTTTTCATCAGCCATTCAGCCTATTTAAAGGGAAAGAACATGCTACTGTGTTGTTTGGTATCATTGTGTGCACCACACTGCACATGGACCAGAGAAAGCATATATGTAGGAGAGAGCTGTCCGAGGAGCTCAGAAAGAAGATTATACTGTAGATAACCATGTTAAAGGTAAAGGGTATATGACCATCTCCAAGCTGCTTCATGTTCCTGTGACCACAGTTGGCAATATTATTAAAAAGTATAGGATTCATGGGACTGTAGCCGACCTCCCAGGACGTGGACACAAGAGGAGCAACCCCAGTTGGATCAGAAGGATAGTGTGGATGATAGAATAAAAGCCAAGAAAACCATTCAAAACCATTCAAGCTGAGCTCCAAGATCAAAGTACATTACTTTCTGATTGCACCATCCATCGCATTTTGAACAATAATGGACTCCATGAAAGAAGACCCAGGAGAGCTACACTACTGACAGAAAAACATATAAAGCCAGGGTGGAAAATGCCTGTTGACAAGCCACAAAGTTTCTGAGAGAATGTCCTTTGGACTGATGAGACAAAACTGGAACTCTTTGGCCAGTCACATCAGCTGTATGTTCGCAGAAGGAAAAATGAAGTTTTAAAAGAAAAGAACACCATTCCTACTGTGAAACATGGAGGGGGCTTGGTTTTGTTTTGGAGCTGCTTTGCTGCATCTGGCATAGGGAACCTTGAATCTGCGCAATGAAGTCTCAAGACTACCAAGGCATCCTGGAGCGAAACATACTGCCCAGTGTCAGAAAGATCAGCCTCAGTCGCAGGTCATGGGTCCTTGTGGTGACACAAAATATTAAATTATAGGTACCATATTTTTTGCCCGTGCCATTTTCATGTGTTTAATTATATAAAATATTCAACTGAATCAATAATCAAAAACAAAGTCTGATTTAAATATGTTAAATATGGAATAAACAATAAGGGATGCCATTAAACATTTTCAAGTTATTTCAGAGATAATTGTGTTTTTTTGTGTGTGTGGAAGGGTACCAAAAAAAATGTCCACATCAGTATCTACTGCAGTACTTGGCATTTTGTAATTTCAGCAGTGTCCCTGGTTAATTTAGCTAATTTAATTAAAGTGACATGTTAATGGAAACGGAAAGATAGTGTAAGATAAATCTGAACTCTTTTGAAAGGCTTCTTATAACATTTTGGTGGCCTACACCCCTGAACAGAGCAGTGTACTGTCATAGCACATCGTCACACACAAGAACATGCATGATGATTTAATTGCTGAGCAAATGTATTCATTGAAAGTAAAAGAGAATGTATAATTGTGCCTCCCTATTTTACAAATATAAAGTTATAAATTCTCTTCCTTATGGGTCTGCAGGTCCTGCTTTTAAGTTTCAACATTCCCTGTTGTTTTACTAAGTAAATCACAAAAAATCAACAACCCAAAACATTTGCCATGAGATTAACCATACAGTTGTGGCCAAAAGTTTTGAGAATGACAATAGTATTGGTTTTCACAAACCAAAGCTGCTTCAGTGTTTGTCAGATGTTCCTATGGTATACTGAAGTATAATTACAAGCATTTCATAAGTGTCAAAGGCTTTTATTGACAGTTATGTTAAGTTTAAGCAAAGAATCAAGATTTACATTGTAGGCCTTTCTTTTTCAAGACTTCTGCAATTCGCTCTGCCATGCTGTCAATCAACTTCTGGGCCAAATCCTAACTGATGGTAGCCCATTCTGGCATAATCAGTGCTTGAAGTTGTTGGTTTTTGTTTGTCCACCCACCTCTTGAGGATTCTAAATGGGATTAAGATCTGTGGAGTTTGTCAATGGGGATTCATCAGAGAAAATGACTTTACCCCAGTCCTCAGCAGTTAAATCCCTGTACCTTTTGCAGAATAGCAGTCTGTCTCTGTTGTTTTTCTTGGAGAAAAGTGTCTTCTTTGCTGCCCTTCTTGACACCAGGCCATCTTCCAAAAGTCTTTGCCTCACTGTGCATGCAGATGCACTCATACCTGCCTGCTGCCATTCTTGAGCAAGCTCTGCACTGGTGGTGAATCAACATCAACTTTAAAAGATGGTCCTGGTGCTTGCTGGACTTTCTTAGTTGCCCTGAAACCTTCTTCGCAACAATTGAACCTCTCCCCTTGAAGTTTTTGATGATCCAATAAATGGTTGATTAAGGTGCAATCTTACTAGCAGCAGTATCCTTGCCTATGAAGCCCTTTTTGTGCAAAGCAATGATGACTGCACATGATTTCAAACCCATTTCCACTACATTTCAGCCCTGCCACAAAAGGACCTGCTAACATCATTTGAGTGATTCTCTGGTTAACACAGGTGACAGTGTTGACAAGAACAAGGCTGGAGATCACTCTGTCAGGTTGATTGAGTTAGAATAGCATACTGGGTGCTTTAAAAGGAGAGTGGTGCTTGAAATCATTGTTCTTCCTCTGTTAACCATGGTTCCCTGCCATCACTTCCCTGCCATCACTTTGTGAAAATTAATGTATGTGTCATTCTCAAAACTTTTGGCCACGACTGTAGTAAGCTGACATGTAATGAATGCGGGTGAAATTTTGATGGCACATTCATGTTGGCTTTATTCTGTTTCAAAGAAGAATATTAACAAAGTAAAATAGTCCGTGTGATCTAGATGTATAAATGAACAAGCAAGACGATTGTGCTGCTTTGCCATGATGAGGTAGTTGACTAGCTCACTTACCATCTATCCATCCATCCATAACACTGTCTGTTGAGGGCATATGGATGCACTTCATGCTCCCTGAACATTTTTCTCAAGGTTTGAGTGCCAGAGTTCGTTTCTACTTCCTTTCTCTATTTAGGCATAAAAGTATACAAACTGCCATTAGCCCAAAATGAAGCCTATGATCAGCAGTGCTGAAGTTCATGTGATGTAACTCCAGCTTGATGGTTTGATGCCTGATACCCAGAGGCATTTCGTATCTTTTGGTGTTTCTCCCCAAAACTGGAGTGCAGAGATGCTACTCTTTGACCTAAAAGCTGATTTACACTTCTGTGCCAAGCCTATGCAGAACTTATAGAGATTCTACGCAGAAGTTTAAATCAGCCTTAAGCCTAGGTGATGACAAATATTTTGATTTTTTTCATATCAGTCAACATCAATGTATTTCAATAGAATTTAAGTAATTAATTCTTTACTTCAATGCTCCTTTTTTGCTTAAATTTCCTTAGAATTGCCTTGAACCAGATTCAGAACATGAAAAACGCAACAAATTCAATTAATTGAAATCTCCATTTAATAAAAAAATCATACAAATATTTTTGTCTAAGGGTATAACAGTGGAAAATGCTGAGATTACACATTATACCTGGATTTTTTCTCTGGCTGATTCTTCCAGGGAATAGTGTCACACCCCGCTCCGTCCGCTCCTGATGTGTGCCACGCCCACCTCGTTACCTCGTGTTCAGCCCTGATTGTGATCACCTGTGTCCTGTTATGTCTAGCCCGTCTTTTGTATTTAGTCCTCGTCTGAGTCAGTCTTCCCCAGACTTGTCATTGTGTTGTCCGTTAGATGTCCCTAATTGTCTGTCTTTTGACGATTAAAGACCCCGATTACCCGTCATTTTGACTCTCGCCTGCTTCCCTGCTCACCTGCCTACCGAAACGTGACAAATAGGATTGATATTGCTGTTAATGTTAACACTCATCCCTTAATAAGAAATAAAATGCTTTGTCCTGTTTTTAACTAATACAGGACGTTATTTGTCGGGTTTACAGAACACAGCATCAATCTGTTGTGTATCAGATATTAAACTACAAAAAGCACCACCAGCCACCAATGTCTTTTTACCTTATTTATCCACAATATCTCCCTTTTTAAGATGTTGTGGCTGTTGAGCGGTCCTTTTCTTCTTAATTTTGGTATGATTTTTGTATTAAAATTAATAAGCAAAATTAGAACCTTGAATGGAAGAAAAAATTATTTAAATTAGAATTATATTGTGTTAATTATCAGTATTGACTGATATGAAAAAAAATATTTTACCATATCACTCAGCTCTAATGGATAGATAAATTTAGTTGTTTGCCAACTGTTTTTTTTTTCATCTCAGGCTAAAGTTCAGGAGCTGGAGGAAAAATGTCGAAAACAGAGCAAACAGTTTAGCCTTCTGTCCCGCGAGCTGGAAAGGTTCCGTCTACAGGCCGAAACCTATAACCCTCACAGAGGCTCAGCAGTATCTGACCGGGATCTGAACCAGCTGACAAACATGAAAGGTTAGTCATGGACCTTGCACTGGTTGTAAACATGTATTGTTTCAGTTTGTAATATTTGTTACATGTATTCTACTTTAATTTGAATGTTTCATTTTATTTCATTTCATTTTTTATTTTATAAAAAGAAAACAACAAATAAAACCATTTCCACATTCTCCATCATAATATCACACCTTTCGATTTCCTTGCTTGAAAAGGAGTAGGCAGAAGTATAAACTTATTTGGTCCTACCCCATTCATACCATATCACATCAAGATTAACCTCCTTCAAATTACAACAATAACAGCTGAATAAATTAACCTTACAACAAAACCAGCAATTCTACCCCATGCACAATTCCACCCCCCCCCCCCCAAAAAAAAGAGCAAATCACAATTTTTTATGTTAGAATGTTGTGTAGTTCAATATCAAAGAAAAACATTGATTTCCAATTATAGCCATTATAATTTTCTAGGTTATTTGCATAGTTGTTTCCCTCATAGAACAAAAACACCACTTGTCAAATGATATAGTTCAGTCTGAATTACATTCCAAAAAAATCCTCACAACCCTGTAAGAAATGTTGCGTTCTCCTTCTTCAGAAGTGGAGGCTGCTGCTAGCTTGGTGTCCAGCACTCTTGGAACGGGGTTTGGGAGGATGGAGCAGACACCAAGAATTTATCATCATGAGCTACCTACTACTGGCAGTGAATCAGCTCCAGAGCCAGAGCCCTACAGCTTTGCATCTAAACCTGTGGCTCTTCATCCCAGCTCACGAAAGGCCTTCCCACCTCAGGGTGTGAGTATGAGTATATATGCCTATGAATTCTCCAAAGCATACCTATAGTTGTATATAAATATGCAGTTAGGTACAAATGATATTAATAACAGAGGTTTGAAAGGGAGACACTGCCCCATTAAATGACTTCTTATAGTTATAAGCCATTTTCACGCATGAACTCCAGACATTGTCTGGATGTTTTCCTGACTTGCCCTTTCATAAATGTGACACACAATCAGAGATTGTCCATGTCATATCTACTACAAATACTTTGGTTGGTTTAGACAAGGGTTGATGTTTGGTTGAGCATGCAGGAGGCAGGACATGACCCAAAAGTATCCTGCAGAAATCACAGTGTTTTGTTTACAACACATCGATGACAGCAGACAAAGCTACGACTCATGTGCAGTGATGATTGTTTTTGTGTTGATCAGTTGATACATTTTACATGTATTTTAACGTATCGACAAAATCAGTGAAAGAATGGAACACAACGTACAGGCAAGCAGAAAAACTTCTTTATTCTTCCAGTTTCAAGGCAGTCGCATGATAGAAACATCATCAACACGCCCACTCGCTTGCGGTGAATTCTCCAGACATTTTCCTGCTCCATTCACACATAAGGGTCAATTGGAAATTACTCAAAGAGCTAGGAGGGTATATCTGTTTAATGTCCGGTATAACTAATTTGGACATTGGCGTTCACGCATGCAGCCCCTGCTGGTAATGCATAAGAAAGCTCAGGGTGGCTGTGCATGCAAGTCTAGAAGAGGCCAAGTAAATTCAACTGGGTAAGAGGAGCATCAGAGTGGAGTAACTTTGTGTGGTTATCAGTGGTTTCTTTTTGGTTCACTTAAAAAGCTTAAGACGTTTTGACCATAGTGTGACCATAGTATATCGTTAGTTTTTTCTGTAATGATGATTTGGTTATTTCAACCAAACTACCAAGAACCTAGGTACCACCTTTTTGGCAGACCCTCAGCCTTCAGCCAACTTCGGCCAAACAAGATATGTTTCCCTTGAGTTCTATGATCTTGTAATGAATCACTCAATATAAGTGTAGCGAGTGGTGATGGTATACTCCCGAAGGGTACCAACCAATGGTACCAATAGCCACAAGTCAGCTCGACTACGCCACCCCAGGTACTACCCCCGGAGAAAGTTCGGTCGCCCTACACCCCGGGCCAAGGCACACAGGTCCGTTTACCATGAAAGCGGAGAGATATTGTTCGAACACAAATTTTATTAGAACTAAAACCACAAAATTAGTCAGTCACAACACCATAGGCCTAAGATACAGCCTGGACACCAGCAGCCACGTCTTGCCGGTCTAAGACTGGGCGCTGAACCCTAAAACAGCACAAGAAAACCCGGAAAATGCATACAATCATACAAACCAACAAATATATATATATATAACTACAAGCCACCACAATAATCACACAAAACCCAAAGAAAACACTGCAGTCAAGTAAAAAAAATCAACCAAACAAATAAAATACATAGCCACATACCCGAGCGAACAATTTACATTGATAACACAAAACACATTTTTACCCATTCAAAACAGGACAATATATCAAACAAATAACGTAATACAATTAAAACAAAAACCAACCTTTGAAAAGTGAGGGACCAATCAGCCCCTCTAACACCGTCGCACGCAAGTAACCAGGCTTCCCCCCCCCCCAGCCAAACCGCTCCCCAGCTAAGCACCCGCTGGTGAATCGGCCGGCCACAGGCTGGACGGAATACAACAACTCAAACCGGAAGCGCTCAAAGCGCGACACGGTGCAAACGTCACTAAACAGCAGCAGTAGGGCAGCACAGAGCCGCCGTAGGCAGAGCGGCAGTAAGGCAGCACAGAGCCGCCGTAGGCAGAGCGGCAGTAAGGCAGCACAGAGCCGCCGTAGGCAGAGCAGCAGTGGTTCCACGTAAGATGGAGCAGCAGTCACCGCCGCACCACAGCACACGGGACCCTATAGTAACAAAACAGTAAGGTAAGGGGCTAATTAATCATAAGGTAACGCCATCTACCCACCTACAAACCAGGCGAAACATTTAACTCACACCTTAGGAGAAACCCCGCTGCATTATTCCCAGCATCAGGCGTCCTGTCGCAGCTTGGACCATTTACACCACCCAAGGGCTGAACCCCCGGTACAAGATGTCCCGACCACTAATCCCGGAACAAACCGGGAATCCAACAATTACAATAACCGCCGAGAAGGAGCATAGCGCATCTGTGCTAGGGTAACCCTTATAGTCTGAGCGCCCTCTCCTATTGGCTACTCACCCCCCAGGGCTTAATAACACACCCGTTGTTATCGTTTCCTCCTCCTACTACAGTCTACCCCCATCTCTTTTCATCGTCGCCCCGACGATGGCACAAGCCAAAGAGAGAAACCACTACATCCATGGCCTAAACGAAGCAATCACAGCATTAGATGCAGAATCTAATGAGCGCACGGCCTCATGCCCCCCCCCCAATGGCCTAGGCAGATGATGGATATTGGAATGCCGGCCAGCAGTAGGTCGTACAGTCCGCCGAAGGGTCACCCCCCTAATGTCTACATTATTAGCTAATGGGGCTGCCAAGGGAGCTGACGGTTCGCTGGTTAGAGCCAAGTCCACCGAAGGAGTTTGAATAGGTTCCACCTCACCCGGTATCTGAGACACCTGCGGAGTAGCTGCCGACACCAAAGCTGGAGCTGACGAGATCACAGTCAACACCTGATCTTCTGACCCTAAACACAACAAGTCACCAGCCACTGAATCCTCATCCTCCAACTGTGGCAGGTCTATTAATGGTGGAGAACTAACTGCCACACCTGTAGGAGGGTCAATTCCCACCACTGCCTTCAATAAATTACGATGGACTCTCCTTACCTTAGCCTGATCAGTCAGGGGTGCCACAGTGTACACAGAGCCACCGGAATCAGGTGCCTGTAAAACTCTATACACTACCGAACCCCACAAATCCTGAATTTTATGCCGACCCCTGGCATTGGTCTCCCGTAACAGCACACACTGACCCTCAACCAAAGGGACATCCCGAACATGCTGATCATAGTTCCTTTTCCGACGGGCTGCAGCAACCCTTAACCGTTCTCTAGCACCATCAGCCGCATCCTGTAATCGGGCTTGATGCTCTTTGACCCACTCATGAACATACCCCCTACCAGGTTCCTGAACTCTACCAAGTAGAAAATCCACCGGGAGCCTAGGCTCCTGGCCAAACATCAAGAAAAAGGGGGACTCACCCGTGGCCTGATGGGGAGTTGTGTTATAGCAGTACAGTAACTGCGGCAGACAGGAATGCCAATCTCGCTTGCGAGACACCGGCAGCGCACGAAGTAGGTTATGAAGCGTCCTGTTGAACCGCTCGCACTGCCCATTCCCAGCCGGGTGGTATGGAGTAGTGCGGGAGCGCTCAACGCCATAAAGATCACAAAGCTGGCGAATCAGAGAGCTCTCAAAATTACGGCCCTGGTCGGAATGAATCCGAACGGGGACCCCAAATTTGTAAAACCATTCCGAAACCAAAACCTGCGCCACAGTGGTGGCACGTTGATCTCGAGTAGGGATGGCCAGCGTGTACTTACTAAAAATGTCTGTCATAACCAGAACATTCTCCAAGCCATTGCTAGCAGGCTCCAACACCGTGTAATCTATCGCCAAGATTTCATTAGGCTTTGATGCTAAAAGATGCCCCATATAGCTATGAGCTACTGGCTGATTGTCCTTCGCTACCTGGCATCTCTCACACATCTGGCACCACCCAGCCACCTCTGAAGACATACCGGGCCAGTAACACCGTGATCGCAGAAGCCCCAAGGTCCTCTCTACCCCCTGGTGGCCATGCTCCTGATGGAGCTGTGTCAAAACCTCCTCCTTCAATGCAGCTGGTAGTAGCAACTGAAGTTCAGCCTCCCCCCCATCGGGATGAAAAACCTGCCGGTACAAAATTCCTTCCCTCTCCACCAACCGACCCCATTGTCGCAACACCACCAACACAGGCCGGGAAAGCTGTTTCCGCTCCTCAAAGTTGGGGCGCTGCTTCCGCCTCCAAAACACCAAAACCTCCTTCAAAATGGGGTCAGCCTGCTGAAGCACACAGATGTCCACCGGGGAATGCCGTGGCAAGACTGTAATTGCCGCTTGAGTCCCTTCAACCTGACGGGACTGCAAAGCTTGCCGTAAAGGCCCAGGAAGCAAAGTGCCAGGGACTATACCCTCCATCTCCGAGGCACTTAATGGATGCTGCCGAGATAAAGCATCCGCATTTTTATTACTCTTCCCTGACCGATACTTAATCTCAAAATTAAAACCCGCAAGCTGAGCAGCCCACCGTTGCTCAGTTGCTCCAAGCTTTGCAGTAGACAAGTAGCTCAGTGGGTTATTGTCGGTATACACAATGCACTTATGCCCCAGCAGATACTCCCGAAATTTTTCAGTCATGGCCCACTTCAGTGCCAGAAACTCCAGTTTCATAGAACTGTAATTCTGCATGTTACGCTCAGTCGGCCTCAGACCTCGACTGGCGAAAGCTATTGGCCTGACCCTACTATCCTGCTCCTGTGAAAGTACTGCCCCCAGGCCGCCATAACTGGCGTCCACCTCCAAAATAAATGGCTGTGAGAAATCCGCATAGGCAAGCACCGGCGCAGTAGTCAGCTTGGTCTTGAGAGCTTCAAAACTATCAAAACATTCCACAGTCCAGCTCTCGATCAGACCCGGCCCTCCCTTCCCTTTGGTCTTTGAGCCACTAAGCTCTGCAACCCACCTGTGGAGGGGGGCGGCCAGCTTGGCAAAACCCTCTACAAACCGCCTATAATAGCTAGCAAAACCCAGAAAAGAGCGCAACCCTGATGCAGTGGTGGGAAGTGGCCAATTAGCCACTGCTTCTACCTTGGCTGGGTCCGTAGAGACCCCCTCCTTCGAGATCACATGGCCAAGGTAGCGTACCTCAGACTGGAAAAAAACACATTTGCTCAATTTGACCTTAAGACCCTCCTGCTGGAGTCGGCTCAACACTACCTCCAACCTTTCCAGATGTTGTTCCACGGTGGAGGAGAACACAACAATGTCGTCAAGATATAACAATAAGGACTGGCCCTGTTGGTCCCCAAAAATCCTCTGCATCAGCCGCTGAAACGTGCCCGGGGCATTGCATAACCCAAACGGCATACGATTAAATTCGAATAGCCCAAAAGGCGTACAAAATGCCGTCTTTGGACGATCCTGCTCTGCCACCATTACCTGATTGTAACCACTGGCCAGGTCTAAAGTAGAAAACCAGCCTGCCCCAGTAAGGGCATCAAGAGACTCCTCAATCCGAGGTAGGGGAAAAGCATCCTTTCTGGTCTTATTATTCAACTGCCTGTAGTCTACGCACAGGCGCAAGCTACCATCCTTTTTCCGGACCAGAACAATAGGAGAAGCATAGGGACTACTGCTTTCCTTAATCACCTGTGCCTCCAAAAGCTGATTAATATGCCCTTTCACCAACTCATATTCTGAAGGTGGTATACGCCTATAGCGCTGTCTCACTGGGGCCTCATCCATTAATGGAATCTCATGCGTAATCAAATCTGTACACCCCAAATCCCCATCATGAACAGAAAACACTGACGCAAATTTCCTCAGCAGGGTTTTGACTCGAATCTGTGCCTCAGCCGAGAGTGAGGAGAGGTCCAGAACCTCCACTGGATCCAAGGCTGCCATGGTTGCAGACTGAAATGCCGTAGTGGATACCCCAGATGACACCTCAGTAACTCCAGTAGGGAGGCTCACCACGCTAACCTCACCCAACGTACCTAGAAGGGTATGGGGGTAGAGAAGCACATCAGTGGCCCCCACATTAGTAACAGAGACATACACAGTGCCCCGCACCACCCTAACCAACGCTGGGGAAGCAAGCAGCCCAGCAGGCAAACCAGTCTCAGGAGGTTCAAACATTACAGTGCCACCAGAAAACTGCTCTGAGCATGTCGCAGCCACCAGCTTCATCGTCCCACCTGGAACGCGGCAGGCCCTCCTACCACGAACCTTAACCCTACCAGAGACAACCCGAAGAGCTGACTCCTGATCATGACACTGATGTAATGCCTGCACAACTGGTTCAGGGGCCTGACACAAGCCAGGCTGTTCAAACAACAAGCCATGCTGGGAAAACAACTCTCGGTAACACCTCTTGATCACATTCATACCCAATATGCCTGGAAATTGGGATGGTAACCCACCAGGGGGGTCCCTAACCACCAGTACTCCACACCCCTTCATCCACTTCCCACACAGATTAATATCTAGCTCGAGATAGCCGATATAGGGAATAGCTAGTCCATTGGCAGCTCGAAGCTCTAACCAGTGGCAATCCCGAAGTCGCTCATGACCCAAAGGCACAAAATACTGCTGGAAGAAGCTCTGAGTGATAGTGGACACCATAGACCCAGTGTCAACCAAACAGGGCACCCTGACGCCACTCATGTCCACCTCCAAATGGGGGCAAGGTGACACTAGCTGGGAAGCATTCCCCAAATTACTTGAGCCCGTAACAGTCCCAACTGAACTTTGGCCCCCCAGTTCAGTGGGCGCTAGTTTTCCGACGGCTGCGCCGGACCAGACTGACTATTAGGCTGTGAGGATACCCGTTGCCGGGGCAGATTACCAGGAAAAACACGCAAACCATCACACTCCCTGGCGAAGTGACCGGGCTGCCGACAACGCCGACATATTACAGGGTCCTGCCGAAAGGCCCGATCACGCTGACTGGGGTTCTGCAACAGAGCAACACTCTGTGTGAGCTGAGTCAACTGCTCCTGCTGACGCTTCAAGAGCTCTCTCACTTCCTCCAGTGCAACTGACTGAGATGAAATACCAGCACCCTGAGGACCACCACGAACCCCATACTGAATACCGAACACTGCAGGCACGGAACTACTCCGTCCACGTGCACCACGGGGCAGGCCCTCACGCTCCCACCTAATAGCCTCCCCTCGAACATCCAACAGCGTAGCCATAGGCTGCCGGCGCACCAATTGTTTCAATTCACGGCGCAAAGTGCCATCTAGCACATGTTCAATGAATTGATCCCGCAGCAACACCTCTGCATTCTCCATGTCAGCCGGCGCACGCTGTTTCACAGCCTCCATAAGGCCCATTAAAGCCAAGGAGAACTCCTGAAGAGATTCCCCATCCTCTTGCCTTCTAGCAAAGAAGGCTTGCTGTAAGGACACATAGGATTCGGTACACCCATACAGTTCCCTTAAAATGGCCATTATCCTTACTGGGTCTGTTCTATCCTGAGGACGGTACTTTATCTCCTCCCTTGCTTCCCCCTCCAGATGATCAAACAAGAAAAATGCCCGATCTGCAATAGACAAATGACGCGCCCTCATACTTGCCTCCACTTCCTCCAACCACTCAGTTAACCCTATACCTGTTCTTCCCCTAAAAATTGGGCATTTCCTATCCCTAGGGACAAGAACCATACGTTCAACAACAGGAGGACCCATACTGGGCATGGTGGATTGGATGGGGTTAACCATACTGGCACTAGGCCCTGGGGCAACAGGAACCGGCTCTTGGCGCAACCTCTCATTCTCAGCTTGTAGCTGAGAAACAAGCTCCCTCAACTCCTGTAACTCCTCAGCCATATCTACAACCCAACTAAAAGCTGAGCTATCCTGTATGGTATGGCACTCAAATTACAGTGGCGCGAAACCGTATCTTGGGCAATTCTCAGGAACATCCAAAGAGATTCCCAAGGAACCAGCTGCTGCTCTGCCTCTCCAAACTGAAACTACCCTTTGCAAAACAAAAACAAATTACACAATCACAAAATTAAAAAGAACAAACCTCCGCTAAAAGATGATCCTGCCGACTGCGCCCCAATGTAGCGAGTGGTGATGGTATACTCCCGAAGGGTACCAACCAATGGTACCAATAGCCACAAGTCAGCTCGACTACGCCACCCCAGGTACTACCCCCGGAGAAAGTTCGGTCGCCCTACACCCCGGGCCAAGGCACACAGGTCCGTTTACCATGAAAGCGGAGAGATATTGTTCGAACACAAATTTTATTAGAACTAAAACCACAAAATTAGTCAGTCACAACACCATAGGCCTAAGATACAGCCTGGACACCAGCAGCCACGTCTTGCCGGTCTAAGACTGGGCGCTGAACCCTAAAACAGCACAAGAAAACCCGGAAAATGCATACAATCATACAAACCAACAAAAATATATATATAACTACAAGCCACCACAATAATCACACAAAACCCAAAGAAAACACTGCAGTCAAGTAAAAAAAATCAACCAAACAAATAAAATACATAGCCACATACCCGAGCGAACAATTTACATTGATAACACAAAACACATTTTTACCCATTCAAAACAGGACAATATATCAAACAAATAACGTAATACAATTAAAACAAAAACCAACCTTTGAAAAGTGAGGGACCAATCAGCCCCTCTAACACCGTCGCACGCAAGTAACCAGGCTTCCCCCCCCCCCAGCCAAACCGCTCCCCAGCTAAGCACCCGCTGGTGAATCGGCCGGCCACAGGCTGGACGGAATACAACAACTCAAACCGGAAGCGCTCAAAGCGCGACACGGTGCAAACGTCACTAAACAGCAGCAGTAGGGCAGCACAGAGCCGCCGTAGGCAGAGCGGCAGTAAGGCAGCACAGAGCCGCCGTAGGCAGAGCGGCAGTAAGGCAGCACAGAGCCGCCGTAGGCAGAGCAGCAGTGGTTCCACGTAAGATGGAGCAGCAGTCACCGCCGCACCACAGCACACGGGACCCTATAGTAACAAAACAGTAAGGTAAGGGGCTAATTAATCATAAGGTAACGCCATCTACCCACCTACAAACCAGGCGAAACATTTAACTCACACCTTAGGAGAAACCCCGCTGCATTATTCCCAGCATCAGGCGTCCTGTCGCAGCTTGGACCATTTACACCACCCAAGGGCTGAACCCCCGGTACAAGATGTCCCGACCACTAATCCCGGAACAAACCGGGAATCCAACAATTACAATAACCGCCGAGAAGGAGCATAGCGCATCTGTGCTAGGGTAACCCTTATAGTCTGAGCGCCCTCTCCTATTGGCTACTCACCCCCCAGGGCTTAATAACACACCCGTTGTTATCGTTTCCTCCTCCTACTACATAAGCAATTACAATTTTAATGATTTTCAATAAATGCATCCTTGTTACAGGATGCAGTAAGTTTCTGACAGGTGAGTGCTCTCCTTGGACCCCAAGAGCAATTCAGATCTAGGGCAGCAAGCTACAGATTCAATGAGCTTTCATTAAAATAATGGCTTGCTCTTGATTATTGACTCTAGGCACATTCTGTCCTGCATCTGGAGGAGCCAAATACCCATGTTCTTCTGCTCCCAGATGCTGAGAGGAGAGGCCCACCTCAGGTCTTCATTAGCAGATACAGGCAAGTAAGCCAACCTCACTAGATTAAGCTATTTTAAAATTGTAATTTGCTCTTTCCAACATACACCTTTAAGCAATATAATTCATTCAGACTCTGGTTTTCTGCAGTTATAATCCATATGATGGTACCAACGACAACCCAGATTTGGAGCTCCCATTGACTGCCGGAGCACATGTAGGTAAGGATAATGATAAAGGCTTTTATAATGGTGCCCTCACTATTCTGTAATACTGATCATAATTTAGTTTGCCCATCAAGACACTGATGCCTTATCATCTCTTGTTTTGCAGGTGAACTAGCAGATGCCCATAGAGGACGGGTCCCATCCACATTTGTGGATCCTGTTGTACAACCAACCATGTCCAGTATGCATCCTCCAGCAGTCAGCCCCCTATTCAGTAACTACTCCCAGGATCCCTGGTGCTTAAGAATGGACAGTCCTGTGAAGACTAACATGTCTGCCCCTAGTGCAGATATTCTTGATGTGGCCTTTGAAAATGACATAGTAGAAGCTAGTGCTGACACAGTGCCTTATCCCAGGAGGCTAACTGTCATCAAGCAGCTTACCAAAAGCATCATCATTAGCTGGGATCCACCCTTGGTGCCTGCTGGTTGGGGAGACATATTAAGCTACAACATCTATGTGGACAAAGAACTACGACTGAATGTGTCCTTTGGCTCACAGACAAAGGCTGTGCTGGAGCGCCTTGATGTCCAGCTGAAGACGTATCGCATCTCTGTGCAAAGTGTGACAGATAAGGGCACCTCAGACCAGTTGCGCTGTACCTTCCTAGTGGGGCGGGATGTGTGTGTGGCCCCCACCCAGCTAAAGGTGGAAAACATCACCTCTACCTCGGCCAACCTCATGTGGTTACCAAGCAACAGTAATTATGTGCATGCGGTATATTTGAATGGAGCTTATTGGCATCTGGTCAAGGCGGGAACTTACTCACTCTGCCTCGTCAACCTCCGACCAAACCAGAGCTACAGTGTAAAAGTGGAGTGTCACTCACCCCAAACACATTATGAGTTACCTCCACATCAGAGGGAACACAGGAATGCTAACACCACCTTTACCACACTAATGGCAGGTAAGAAATGCTGCAGACGGCTCCTCTAAGTGGCTTTATTGATTCAGACACCTGTACTTGTATCTGGCTTCTGTTAGAGTTCCTAGCCGGATATTAAAATGAGCGCTCAGTGATGCTTTTCCTGTCCTAAACACAGGGCCTCCTGAACCCCCAAGCAATGTGCGGTTGCAGATCGGTCCATCCCCAGGCATTGCTCTCGTTAAATGGCTGCCTGTCTTGGTTGATTCAGCTGGAACTTCTAACAATGTGCATGTAACAGGATATACCATTTATGCAGACAAACAAAAAGTAAGAATATTTAAGAGCCGTATCCATCATACATCCATCCAACCATTTTCCAGACTTACATCTTCTAGGTATAGTGAGGGTATTAGCAGAAGATTTTTAAAGGGGACTTCACCTCAAACTGATGGCTGGGCTGGCAAAAGTTATTGTGAGGGACCAAGTCACTCAGCAAAATTCATGGTGGGGCTGTGGGGGAGAAATTTAATTCCACTCCAACCCTGTCTTATGCCATCAGCAGATTTTTTTCTTTTTACTGTAAATTAAAAACCCGAGGCCTCATTTATCAAAGTTGCATACCAACACCCAAAATGTGTGTATGGAATTTATCAAACAAAACGTGACAGGAAAACCGTGTGTATTTACAGAAACTCAGGGGCAGGCATATGCAACATTTTGGACAAATCAGGAAAAGGCATCAGCCTTTGTAAAGCAGGGAACTGCAGATAAACAGAACATGCCAGCATCACCAACAGGTGGCGACACCAGGATCAAGCTAGTGAGCATGTATGTCATGCAATAAGGGAACAGCTGAACCACTAATCTTTTCTTACTGAACTTTATTAAACTCGACCACTCTCTACATAATACACTAAGCCATCATCCATACACTTGGCAACCAACACCTACCATTGCACCTCCATGCCACCCACCATAAAAAGATTCAGTTTTGTATGAATGTTCATGGGCAGATTTCCAAACAAATCATATACAGTAGAATCATGGAACTTGACATTGAACAGGCCTGTCAATTTTTTTTTCGACCGAAATGTTGGAACTTGACTGTTCCTTCTAAAACTTGTATGGGTCGAGACACGTTTAACTCTACGAATTCGGTCCTCAACCAGGTCAGTTGAGAAAAATCTAGCCACAACTTGACCAAAAACTCAGAACATGCAAAACAAAACAGACCTGCTAAAACTTGGGCTGGTGCAAACAAAAAGGATTTTAGTTTGATTTTGAAATCAGAGGCCGAGATCGACTGACGAATAGCAGTAGGGAGGGAGATTCGAAGTCGGGGAGCTAAACAAGAAAATGCGCAGTTACTATAGCTGTGGAGTTTGGAGGAGGGGCTGAGGAGAGAGCCAGAAGGGGGAATCTAAGACTGTTCAGAATGATATGACAGGGTTTGATTGTTAAGAGCTTTGAATGTTAGAAGAAGTATTTAAAAGTATGTGTTCTAATATAGGGAGCCAGTGAAGGCTCTGAAGTATGACGTGTTGGTAGGAGCGAGTGTGGGTGAGGTAGCGAGCGGCAGAGTTCTGGACTATCTGGAGTTTATGGAGAGATTTAGCATTAATACAAGCAGGTGGTGCGTTGTAGCAATCAAGATGGCTAGCGAATGAGGGACTCAAAGCCATGCAACATTGTGAAGAAGGAAGCAAGCTGTTTTCAATATGGAATATATGTGTGCTTCGTATGAGAGGGCTGAGTCACAAGTAACACCAAGGCTGCAAACTGGAGGAGAAGGGGAGATGGTGCATGTGGTCCAAATGGAGGGTAACCAGTCTAATTTTATTGAGAGTGTGGATTTTGTGTGGATTTTGACCCAATAATTAATTATAAATATAATATCTAGCTATTATAATGGAGAATTTGCCAGGTAGTAGAAAACGCTTCTCTGCAGAGGAAACAGCTTTTAAAGGGAATGGGAGATGACACTGTGATTGGTGTTTTTACCATATTATGTCTCAAACACACCTATAACTAATTAGGAGTTAGGTAGAATCCTTTAGGGGCCTGATGCTAGGATTATTTTTCCACCATGAAACTAGCAAAAGTGGGTTGGCCACACCGTAAAAGAACTTGTGTCATGTGCTTCAGACCCTGTGCTTCAGACTGTTAAAATAGGGCCCAAGAGTTTCTTATTTATTCGCATCAACTATTGGGAGACAGACTAGGCTGGTTTGCTTACTTGTAGAAAATTGAGACTAAATAACAAAATACTTTCCAATATTTTTTTAATTTAAGATTTATTAAAGGTATCCAGCATAAACACTTTGTAGTTAATATTGTAGCCGTCAAGTAGTGCAACAGGTTGGACTGGAGCCAGCCATCTATTGTGCTGTTAGTGTGCTTAGTGTAATGTTGTGTGTAGTGTTTAATGCTACGAGTTATAAATAGTGGTGTGCGTGTGCCCACCGTGTGTTGCCGGAGTGATCAGGATGGTCAGCACGGTGGCCAGTCTGTCTCGGGACCCCTTGGAGTTTGTTGTTTGTGTTTGGTCCTTTTAAAGGCTGCAAATGAGGAGCACTTCAGTGCAAGCAAAGCTGCCTCATCTGCTTGTTGCCGCCGTGTTGCCTGGGCCTGCCGGTTGTTACAATATAATCAGTATAACAATCAAAACACTGATTTCCATTTTATACTGTAGGAGCACAGTATTGTGATCAATGCTAAAATCCATGATTCAAATTGTGGAGTAGATATTATTTGATATTGTAAATTGTGACAGAATTGAGACTTTAGTTAATTTACTAGGCTTCAGGTGACCCAGCAAAGACAGAGGAACTATATCAGCCTTTGCGATGAGAACTACAGCTTCATATCAAAATGTAAGGAAGATTTCGGGACTCCAGTGACTGGGCCAATGCTGGCTATTATCATCATACACAGTTTGGACTACAGAGGAGAGCCTTTAATAAGAACTGGTACACCACTCATTTTCCTCTTGTCTGCTTGTAAAGCAAGAAATTAGAAACAACAATGACACTTCAATTAGTTATGGCTTCTGAAACTGGAATGGGTTTCTGAGTCAACCAGAGAACATGAAAAATGTACTCTGCATAAAACCACCATAATGTTTTGAAACAGTTACTGAACCACTCAAACACAGGGAGATAATGTTGTGTTACTGCAAACTACCAGTATAGGTGAAATAAGAGAGAGCAGTACCTGCAGCAGATTGCAGCAGTAACTTCATTCCTAGGGAGGCAAAGCATAGCATTTTACGGGTATAATGAACAGGAGTCCGAATTATAAACTTTTTTGATGTACTAGAAATTGTTCATTTATTTTCACTGCATCTTTTGTCGACTGCCAAAAGTTTTCAGATCTACAAAAACATCTTTGTTTTAATCAGAATAAGCTTCTTCAACCGTTCCCAAAACTTTGTCAGGTCATGTCAGGTCAGTCATTGCTATTCTTGAAAATTATGTACCAATTTTCCAATGCCTTCATACAGTTCAAACACCTGTGCCTATAGGGTTCTAGCCAAAATTTGGCAGGTTTATAATGATCTTCAGCCCCGGAAAAAATTAAGAGATCACAGCACAGTATTTTGTTTCACTAATTTCTTAATTTATGGGTGTGCGTGTGTGATTTTTTTATTTTTTTTGCAAAATTCAGCCTGATTGTTCTCCATTTCTTATTAATGAAAGACTTCTTCCTTGCTAACCCTAGCAGTGCACTTCACACCTGCACTTAATGTTTCCTGTTCCTTTTGAAGTTCACTTGATGTCATCCTACAATTCATGAGAAACTGTTGGATAAGTTAACAGTCATCTCTGACATTAGAAAGTTGCTTCCACCCTTTACCTGGCTGGTTTCTGGTCATTCCCAGAGTCTCCTCAAATTGCTCTTGGGTACTACTGTCTTAGAAATTTTGAACCTGGAAGCAACCTGCTGCTCAGCATACCCTTCTGCCAGCAGAAGACCAATTAAACCAGTATTTAGAAATGCTAATTATTTTATATTTATATATATATATATAGAGAGAGAGAGTGGTCTCTTCATTTTTTCCATGGCTGTATACACTGTTAATAGGGGTGGGCAATATGGTGATATTTTATTGTAACTGGTTACAAATGTGACCACCATGTCCATTTCAGAGGTATCACAAGAATCGTGATACAGCACTACATTTACATATAATCATGTAATTTAGCCAATGCTTTTGTCCAAAGCTACATAAGAGTAAGCCAAATAGCACATTCCAAGCATATGAGCTGCCGAGAATTCGACAAGGTTAAGAAGAGCTAAGCTGAGCTTCCACTGAATG
This sequence comes from Paramormyrops kingsleyae, assembly GCF_048594095.1. Lineage (NCBI taxonomy): Eukaryota > Metazoa > Chordata > Actinopteri > Osteoglossiformes > Mormyridae > Paramormyrops > Paramormyrops kingsleyae. The sequence goes on from NC_132813.1 coordinate 23,754,347, forward strand.
CTCTGCTGCTAGTATACTATTAACACTATTATTATAATAATAGAACAAACTGGCAAGTGCCTATTATGCAATACTAAATTACAAAGCAATTTCAGCGTGCATAACATCTCAGCACCTGAAATACACCGATTGTCTGGCTATGCACATTTTTATGAGCACATTGTTCTCCGCTGCAGTGTCGTACATGTGACCTGAACAAAACCAGAAGCAAACATTTCTTACCGATGCAAAAGATTCAAAATACACATTTATTACTTAATTCTTTTATTTATCGTTTAATTTTTGTATTTACATACCTTAATAATTAATTATGATGCTACCAGCAGTGTTTCTTGTAAGGATCAACTTGCTAGATAAATGATTAATTGTTTATTAAACATTTATTTACAGAAACTATTACCAGACTTTGCAGCCAGAAAGGTTTTTTTTGCATGTAGTTCATTTGCATTGGTTATTTACGGTTACTTGTGCATGGTAAAAGGGCAGGATCTCATGCACAAACACATTTACAAGATTTGTCAAGGGCAAATTGCATACATATGTGTATGTACCAGGTTTAATAAACCAGATATTTTTATTTGCGTGTATGCAGTTTTCTGTTTTCGTTTGTACAATGAACTTTATGCAACATTTGACAAATGAGGCCCCTGCAGCATTTTCTGACCCCCATATGAACACCACTTACAGGTATTCCTGGTAGTGCTTTGCCAGTCAGCCTTTAGAAATTGTATTTATTTAAAATTCTTTCCTAGTTTTATTTTTCACCCTCAGTTTTCTTGAGTTCTCTTGTGCTACAAAATGGTAAATTGTAAATGAGAATTGGATGAAACTATTGACTGCTATGAGCTACATGCTATCTCATGTGAGAAAACACAGGCCTATGGTTTTTCAGGTCATGGAGGTTTCCTCCCCAACAACCAGTAGCGTGTTGCTGGGTCAGTCTCAGATCCACCTCCTGGAAAGCGCGTATGAATTGACGGTGCGGACCATGTCTCCCCTTGGGGAATCTGCTGACTCAGTGCCTGCTCAGGTCTTGCCAGAGCTTCTTTCAGCCATCAGACATGGGGTATCTCTGGATCCAAACTTGGAAATGCCTGTAAGAAATGTGTCCACGCTCCTTCGGAACCCACCACTAGGAGCCCCTGCCAATTCCTTGGATCAAGCCTCAATGATCCACGGAGAGAGTGGTATCATGCCAGAGGTACATCATCATGTGAACTGGTTTCTTATCATACTCCTCACTTCCTATTTAATACTGTATTTTCAGTCTAATTAGTTGGATATGGACACTATTCTACTGAATATCAAAAGATATAAAGCGCATGTACTGCCTGGACAAAAGTAAGTGGACACCATACCATGCATGTCGAAAATGGAGTTGCTGCTATAATAGCCCCCACACCTCTGGCAAGGCTTACCACTGGATTTTTGAGTGTGGTTATGGGAATGTGAGCCCATTCAGCCACAGGAGCATTAGTAGGTCAGGCACTGATGTTGTGGTCAGAAGGTCTGAATCACAGTCGGCTTTTCAATTCATCGCAGAGTGTTCAGTGGAATTGAGGTCAGGGCTCTGTGCAGGCCAGTCAAGTTCTTCCATATCAATGTCGCAAAACTATGAATTTACGGCTCCTGCTTTGTGCACAGGGGCACAGTAATACTGGAACAGGAAATGACCTTCCTCAAACTCTTGTCACAAAGTTGGAAGCACACAGTTGGCTAAAATGTCTTTGACCACTGACGAATTAAGGTCACCCTTCACTAGAGCTAAAGGGCCTAAACCAAACTCTGCCCTAAATCAATATGCCCCGTCTACCAAACTTTATATTTTGGCACTATTTACTGAGGTAGGTAGTGTTCTCCTGGCATCTGCCAAACCCAAATTTATCTGTCACAGCATCAAATAGTGAAGCCTGATTCTTCACTCTTGTCTTGATACATTTCCACTGCTCCACAGTCCAATGGCAACGTACTTTACACTAGTCGAGTCAATGCTTGGTGTATTTGCTAGTTTCAAACTGAGGAAAGGCAATTTTTACATGCCCCGCACTTCAGCGCTTTGTCATCCCTCTCTGTCTGCTTGTATGGCCAACCTCTTTGGTGTTGTACTGTGATTGCTTCTAAACACTTCTGCTTTACAAAGACAGTTCTTGACTGGAGCAAGTTGACACATGGAAGAAATTTGATGGACTAGTTTGTTGCAACAGTGGCATCCTGCGATGGTACCATGTTCAAAGTCACTGAGCTCTTCAGTTTGACACATTCCAATATCAAGGTCTATCTATGGAGATTTTCATAACTGTGTGCTTCATTTTATGTTCATTTTAGCAATGGGCTTAGCTAAAAAAAACTAAACTGAATAATTGGAAGGGGTGTCCACCTACTTTTGAACAGGTGATGTAATTTACATGACCTGGAATTTTGTTAATGTTGTTGCATTTGGAATAAAAACCTGCATCTGTGATAAATATATAAAACAGATGTATGGTATGAGGCATGATAAACACATGGTAAACTGGATGGCAGTCAATGAAAGCAATTGTATTCTCAGGTAATGAAATTTGTAAACAAACAAACATATATATATATATATACACACACACGCTGCTTACTCAATGAAACTTGAAATCTCAATAGAAGTCATAAAAAATAAAAAAAATAAAAAGACTAGACAGTCATGGAGGTTTTTTTGTTTTTAGTATAGAAATTCATTTGAGGTTTGCTCAAACAGCTGTAGGCCTTCAGGACTATTTTTACATTTATTATTGTATTAAGTCATTTTACATTTAATTCTTACATAATGTCTTTTGTTATATTAATATAAGGTCATAATCATTGTTTATCTGTCTGTGTTCAATAATTAGTCTTATAGTGTGTATCACCCCATGGCTGCAGGGCAGTGCCAAGCCTTTGCCCCCTACTATTGGAGAACCTTTGAAATCATCCAAGAACCAAGGAAGTCAGCGGTTGAACCATCTTTCGGAGACCTCGGACCAAATTATGCACATCACCCAAGCCAACACAAGCTGTTCCACACAACTGTCTGCAGAACACATTTCTCTGAAGGTAGGCTCCCTCATCTCACCATGCACCCATCTGGAGGCAGTGTTTGTATGGGAAGATCAGGTGTTGGTACTGCCCTGGCTATTCCGTGCTAGCAGATTGTACTTTGCTTCACTAAGAGAAAAACAAAGAGGTGGCGGTACTGTGTACTGGCCAGTACTGGCTCACTGCCTGTAGGTCATCTTACACAAGGATCCACTAGTGAGTGCATGGTGTTTTGTGAGATGCTGATGGTTTCATGATGTCAGATTAACAGTCACTGGACTCTGTGGACTGCTTCTTGTCACTTAATCGTTTAATTGTCTGGCAAAAATTGCCAAGAATCCCTTGAAAGACAAAGCTCTACTAGATCACTTTTGCTTTACCATGGATACTTATTCATGTCTTAAAGTATTTCCTTTGTTTCATTTGGTTGCGTTAAATGTAATGATGCAAATAAGGATAAACCCTTACTAGTTTAGAATTATATATTATTAAAACCTTGCATCAACTATAATGCTGATTTTGAATTTGAAAACTGGAAAAAATATAAAGGTCAACTTTGTTTAGAGCAGGGGGTTTTCAACCAGGGGTATACTACGCCCCCCAGGGGTCCACAGAGCAGCTGCCGAGGGTGTACAGAAACGTATCATCGAAATGTCAGTATAATCATCCAGAAAGCTCTGTATAATCTCCCAATTTACACAACATAAAAAATATTCAAAGACTAAGCAAAACATATTACAAGTATTAATTCTTAGTCACTTATGTGATATAGCATTAGTTGGAGAGGGTCTGTAGCTGCGGTGTGTTTTCATTTAAGAAAGGCTGCAAACCCTTGTACAGCCTCATTGGCTTCTTTGCATCATGAAAATCACTATTGACTCAGTCTTCTAAAAGAGAACACCAGAGCGGCAAAATGCAGATGCCCCCTCTCCCGGACATCCAGGAAGAGGAGGAACCCTACTCTGACAACCCAGAGTCTGGTGGAGCTAGTTGCAAGGTAAATAACTACAATGTGGTTTATTTTTGCCAGATCAGTCTTCCGTTTTTTAATACCCATTTATTCAGTAATAGTTATGCTGATCCAGAACCTACATTAATAAAAAATTGACATATCTTTAAAGTTGTAGCTCTTTGCAATAATCTGATTGTTACCATCTTTTGTAGGCCCTAGTATTTTATGAGAGCAGTTCCATTTGCTCAATACTGCATCCGTTATTCTAAGGCAAGACCTAGTTGCAAGTTCACATTCTTAACCATGCTTGGTTGTAATGCGGCTCAGTGGGTGAGGCCTTGGTGCCAGTGATTGGAGTGTCGCTGGCTGAAATCCCCTCCTTGGCATAATAGCCACATCTCTGCTGGAGCCTTAAGTAAGGTCTTAAACCCCTGAAACATGTTCCAGGTGAACCTTTTTAATGGCTGACCCTTCCGTCTCACCTGTATGAGTATGCATGCTTCAGAGAAGAGCAAGATGGGATATGCAAAAACTAAAAAATAATTCCAATGTACTTGCACAAATGGCAAATAAAAGATTCCTACTAATCTTACACAACAGTTGCTTTCATATTTCAGCTGCATATACTGTACTACTCAGTAATATTCTGCTTTAAGTTATTCTGCTAACTACACAGTTATGATAACCTACTTGTTTTAAAATTGTGAAATAAGAAATAAGATACATTTTTAATTGCTTTATATGTAGTAATTCATTATTGCTGGGGTGTCCTGCTCATTAGAGTTCAGTCCTAATTAATAATCGTAGTATTTGCAGGTATTTCTGTTGATATATTTGAAATTAAAATTTAATATACTTAAAGAAAATATTCCCAAGAAGAATATTGTACTTCTGAGTCTGTAGGTGGCAGCAATGTGTTTTATTATTTTGAAGATGCAAGATTTGTATTCCACAAAGTAGAGGCATCTTTTTTTTTTTTGCTAATTTTTAGGTAACACTTTACTTGACGGGCACAAATAATATAGTATTATACAATTACATATGTATTAATTAACCGCAAACTAAGTCTTAGTTACATACTGATCTCATGTTAATTCATCATTAATGAATCATGATGCATGTTTTATCTCCATAAGTTACTGTATTTGTTACTATGTTAATTCTGTAAACCTTTGTGAACTACTGAAGGAATTACTGAAGGAACAAGTAATGAATAACACAAGTGAAATACTATTCTCATGTTTGTTCATCATTAATGAATTGTGACATCTTTTATCTGCAGTAGCAAATATATTTGTTCATGATTTGTTCATAATTTGTACTATACTAACAATAGTAACTGAGTTATTACGAAGGGTACCGCAGGGTTCAATTTTAGGACCACTTTTGTTCCTAATTTACATAAATGATATAGACACCAATATATACAGTAAACTGGTGAAATTTGCAGATGACACCAAGGTGGGTGGTGTAGCAAATACTGAACTAGCGGCTCAGCAGTTACAGCGGGATCTTAATTTAATTAGTGACTGGGCTGACACCTGGCAGATGAAATTTAACATAGACAAATGTAAGGTACTCCATGTAGGGAGCAGAAATATAAAGTACAGGTATTTTATGGGACCTACTGAAATAAAGGTAGCTGATTATGAGAAAGACCTTGGTGTGTATGTTGATGCTTCCATGTCTCATTCTCGCCAGTGCAGGGAAGCAATAAAAAAAGGCCAATAGGATGTTGGGGTATATATCCAGGTGTGTGGAGTTTAAGTCAAGAGAGGTAATGCTAAGATTATACAATTCCTTGGTGAGACCTCACCTAGAATATTGTGTACAGGTTTGGTCACCATATCTTAAAAAGGACATAGCGGCCTTAGAAAAGGTGCAGCGTAGGGCCACAAGAATGATTCCTGGTCTTAGAGGAATGTCATACGAGGAAAGGTTATTTGAGCTAAATCTGTTCAGCCTCAAACAAAGGAGACTGAGGGGGGACATGATCCAGGTCTATAAGATAATAGTTACTTCAGCATTAGTTCAAATACAAGAACTCGTGGCCATAGGTGGAAAGTAGCGGGAGAACATTTCAAACTGGATTTAAGGAAGCACTTCTTTACACAGCGTGTAGTCAGAGTATGGAATAGTCTTCCTAACGTAGTGCAAGCTGAATCCTTGGGTTCCTTTAAATCAGAGCTAGATAAGATTTTAACAACTCTGAGCTATTAGTTAAGTTCTCTCCAAGCGAGCTCGATGGGCCGAATGGCCTCCTCTCGTTTGTATAGTTCTTATGTTCTTATGTTCTTATTAGTGCCCCATCAAGTAAAGTGATATTTATGACTACTAATAAACATAAAAATCTAAAATAATAGTTTCATTCTGGGGGATTTAATCATTAGCTTTTTTCCTCCTTAATGGTGGTGTGTTTTCCACTCCATGAAATCTCTTGTCTTCTTTCCCTATGGCTACACACGCAGCCAGACCACTATGAGACGGACAGTGATGAGGAACATTTGCGAAGACTTATGAGGCTACCCTGGCAAGCTCAAAATAAGAAACATCTCGTCAGCATTTCTGAAGGAACGGAGGAGGAAGACAACATAAAAAAATGTGTAGAGCCACCACGGCCAAGCTCTGCACAGAATCAGCAAGTTGGACCACAGCAGGAGGAAATTATTGCTTCCAAGAACATGGCATCACCACCAGACCGACACTCAAACAACAACTCTGGGCCTGTAGGAGGTGATCGTCTTCCAAGGATCAGCAAACCCCAAGGCTCTGAGGTTTCATATGTCACTTCCAAACCTAGGCATTACATTGATGGAGACCAAGGTGAGAGGTTAAGTGGAAGATGTGGAAGAATCCTACATGCTAAGAGCAAACCAGAGCGCAGAGTACATTACTCAGATATTGTGGAAAGTATCAGCTACCAGGAAGAGGACTCAGATAACAATGTTAATGCCACTATCACAGAAATTTTTAAGGCACCTGAAAGGGTACATCAGTCTTATCATGTGGAAAGCTCACACAAGGGTGGAGACCAACTGAGGAATGCTGTCTTGCAGAAGAACCTAATGTCCCCCATTCGGCATTCATCAGACCAGTACCTAGGGAGTAAGACTGTTATAAGAACCAGGGCCAGTGAAGGCTCAGGAATGGAAATTAACTTGGAGTATGGAACAGAAGACGATGACGAAAGTGTCCTTGGTGGTCCAGCTGACGTTTTTGTAGAAAAGATGTCTTCAGAATGGTGGTTGGAGGGTGGACAATCAAAATTGCTGCAGGGGTTTGTGAGCTGCTCTGACCAGTTGAATAAATTCACCACAGATACCTACAGGGCCAAGAAACCACAGCTGCTGTCTGATAAAGTCTTTGAGCACAAGGTAGCCCGTATCCCACAGCATCACCACAGGAGAGTAAGAATGGGTGCCTCAAAGACAGAGGGCTCTTATGTGGATAAACACCATAATATGACAGAAGACGAATCATACCAGCAATGTGCCAAATTTGAACAGGCGATGAAGGGTCAGAGCATCATAGACAACTATCAAAGGGTACGTTTGATTTCATTGTTTAAGCAACCCATTTTGATTAAAGCAGTGGTTTGAACAGTATCATAAATGTGCTAACCAGTTCTCATTTTTTATGTATTAGTAATGATTTGCTATTTCCAACTAAGAGACCTTAAAATGATATAGCCTTCCTTAAGGGATAAAATAGAGAAATGTAACCAAGGGACTTTGTGTTTCTTAGGACACTTGCAGCAATGAAGGCAAATCATGGGCTACAGTAAGCTGCACCCAGGAAAGACGGAGGCAATCCTTAATGAGAGTGCGAACAAAAACCAGGCGGCTTAAAGGTCAGTCTATAACAGATCCAAAGCTGATACCCAAGCAGTAGTAAAAGGGCCGGCCCAACCCATTTTGAGGCCCTAGGCAAAATTTGATCAAGCTAGTTGCCATATTCCTCGGATGTGGAATACATACAGTTTTGGGACTGATCTCCCCCCCCAGTGCTGCCACAGACACTTTCTAATTAATTTTTTTTAAATGTAGGCATATTGTCTCTATGACAAATTAGAACTGTACATTTCGAGACCGATCGCCTAAGATTGAAGCAGCATCACAAAGTGAGAGCAAAGAAAATGGCCATTTCGGATACATGAGACTGTTAGCATGATAACTCGAAAAATATTTTCTGGACCTTTTTCCAACTATCTGAAACTGATTCAATTTTGAGACAGATCACCCCAAAATTGAAGCAGCACACCATAATCATAGCAAAGAAAGGGACTGTTTTGACACTTGATGTTGTTAGAGTGATAACTGAAAAAGTATCTGAAGGATCTTTTTGAAACTTTTAAGATACATCGTATGGGTCAGGAAATGGAAATGGTCAAATTCTGAGACAACTCGCCCCCAAACTGAAGCAATGCTACTTTAGTGGCACAAAGAGAAGGGTGATGGAGACAATATTTGACCTTGTGAATGTGATAAAGCAAAAAATATTTGATGGATCTTATTACTGCTTCAGAAAAACATTATATGGATGAAGGTCTACACCTAGTTTCATTTTGAGACAAACTGCCCAATAAATGAAACAGCCACACTATGTGATAGCAAAGGACGTAAAGGTCAGCTATAGAAAATACTTGGTTTTGTGGGCATAATAACTCTAAAAGTATTTGATGGCTATTTTCCAAACCTTGCAAATACTGTACATTGCAGGGGTAAAGATCTGGACTATATCAAATTTTGAGACAAATCACACCAAAATTAAAGCAGCACTGCATAATGTTAGCAAAGAGAAGTGCAGCCTCAGACACGTATGTTACTATGATAACTCAGAAAGTATTTAACATATCTTTTTCAGTCTTTGCAGACACATTGTAAGGGTGAAAATATGGACTTGGTACAATTATATTGCAGTATTTTGATTTAGCAAAATTTATCAAGGGAGGATTTTAGTCACTTAGCCCTAGTTCTAATCAGTGGCCCACATAAAAGAACAGGCACAGATGTGGTGAACCTGATTACATGAAGACACGCATAATTTGGACAATATAATGGTATGAAAAATGACATACATCACTCTATCACGGTTTTTTGTCTATTGATTAAAAGGTTGATCGAGACAATGAAAATGATACATCGCTACGCATCGGAAGCATCTTTGCTCTTCGTAATTAAATGTACAATAATAACAATATGATATTTATAACGTCTAATATTTCTTATTTTCTATTATTTTTTCTAATATTTTGGGTAATACGAGTAATTGTCATGACCTGCCTGTCCAATCCTCTTGTACATGTGTACCACGCCCCCTTATTAACCACATATGCAACCCCGATTGTGACCAGCTGTTTTGTCAATTTGATTCAGTTTGAAGTCCACGTCAGTGTCTATAACCCCAGGTCTGTCACTGACATTTTGATGTTACATGTTCCTGTGTCCTGCATTTGGAGTGATTCCAAATGAACCCTTCAGTCCTGATTCCTCATCTCCCCGTTCCTGCTTCCATGTCCTGTAGTCATAAAGTAATGGTGACTAAAGGGTGTTATTTAATGTCTAGAGGGCTCTAATAATGTTAAAAAAACGTATTTAGAAGGTCGTAAACAGGTTTCCAATGCTCTAACTACGAAAATATTCGATTTATAAATAAAGAATCCTACTTCGCGGATTTCGCCTATTGCTGGTTATTTTTAGAACGTAACTCCCGCGATTAACGAGGGACCACTGTACATGCTCTTCTTACCTAGCCTAGCATTATAATATAAATATTTTATTTAATACATATAGGGCCCTGCTGGCCATTGGGCCTCAAAATACTAATTAGCTTACTCATGCCTTGGGCTGACCCTGAGCAGCAATATCTTTGTCTGTGCTGCTCTGATTGCCTCCTCTTAGACCTTAGTCAGTGCTTGATGTGGGCCGGTATTCACTGGTATGCAACACCAGCACCTCTTTATTTTTTTCTTTAGAGTACCAGCACCTCTCAGTATCTGCTGATATTGAATAGTTAGGCGAGTAGTGACACATGGTGCTGAATAACAAAGGGAGTACCGTCTCCTAGTACTGAATAACAACGGGGAGTACCGGCTCCTGGTACTGATTAACAAGGGGACTACCGGCTCCTGCTACTGATTAACAAGAGGAGTACCGGCTCCTGGTACTGAATAACAAGGGGAGTACCGGCTCCTTTGTACTAATTAACAAGAGGACTACCGGCTCCTGGTACTGATTAACAAGAGGACTACCGGCTCCTGCTACTGATTAACAAGAGGAGTACTGGCTCCTGGTACTGATTAACAAGGGGAGTACCGGCTCCTGGTACTGATTAACAAGGAGAGTACCAGGTCTTGGTACTGAATAACAAGGGCAGTACCGACTCCTGGTACTGAATAACAAGGGAAGTACCAGCTCCTGGTACTGAATAACAAGGGAGTACTGGCTCCTGGTACTGAATAACAAGGGCAGTACAAGCTCTAAAGCTGGAAGCACCTGAAAGTGGTTAGACACAGTCACTTCAGGTGATGCCGCCTCTGTAAACTGTGTACGCCCTTTTCTACGTCTATGACCTACGTTCACCCAACTCTATCAACCAATCTGTTCTTCATTCTCCCCCTTCCCCACTTCTGACATAGACACCGTCTCCCTAAAAGGCTTATAAACTCTCTTATCTAACTCCTTGTTGTGTCAGATGAGAGTCAGTTGCTCCTCAAGGTCACGAACCTTGACCATGAGTGAGTCCACTAACTTACATCACTTGCAGATGAAGTCCGACTGGACGAAAACATCCAGAAGGGCAAACATCTTGCAAACACAACACTGAGCTGGCCCCATTATGATCCCGTACTTTTCTCCCATCCCAGTATATTTATATAGCATATTTAACTTTTACCTGATTTTACCTGATAACTAATTAACATATAGTTAATATAATAAAGTGCCGAGTACAATAAAACACTAAATTAAGACTTGCGTTAAAACGGAACTTTTTAAAGTATCCGATAGGGTCAGAGATAGCAACCTTAGAAATTAAACTTTTAAAATAACCAAATTAACAATTACTTACCTGAGAATAACTTCCTACTGAACCACGTTTAACTAAAATAAAGCGAAATTCCTCTTGGGAGGCGGAATAACAAGGGGAGTACCGGCTCCTGGTACTGAATAACAAGGGGAGTACCGATGCCTGATGCTGAATAACAAGGGCGTACCGGCGCCTGATGCTGAATAACAAGGGGAGTACCGGCACCTGATGCTGAATAACAAGGGCAGTACCGATGCCTGATGCTGAATAACAAGGGCGTACCGGCGCCTGATGCTGAATAACAACGGCAGTACCGGCACCTGATGCTGAATAACAAGGGGAGTATCGGGTCCTGATGCTGAATAACAAGTGCAGTACCGGCACCTGATGCTGAATAACAAGGGGAGTATCGGGTCCTGATGCTGAATAACAAGGGCAGTACCGGCTCCTGATGCTGAATAACAAGGGCAGTACCGGCTCCTGATGCTGAATATCAAGGGGAGTACCGGCTCCTGATGCTGAATAACAAGGGGAGTACCAGCGCCTGATGCTGAATAACAAGGGGAGTACCAGCGCCTGATGCTGAATAACAAGGGCAGTACCAGTGCCTGATGCTGAATATCAAGGGCAGTACCAGTGCCTGATGCTGAATAACAAGGGCAGTACCGGCTCCTGATGCTGAATAACAAGGGCAGTACCAGCGCCTATCGTTGAATATCAAGGGGAGTACCGGCTCCTGATGCTGAATAACAAGGGCAGTACCGGCGCCTGACGCTGAATATCAAGGGGAGTACCGGCTCCTGATGCTGAATAACAAGGGGAGTACCAGCTCCTGATGCTGAATAACAAGGGGAGTACCGCCTCCTGATGCTGAATATCAAGGGGAGTACCGGCTCCTGATGCTGAATAACGAGGGGAGTACCGGCTCCTGATGCTGAATAACAAGGGGAGTACCGGCTCCTGGTACTGAATAACAAGGGAGTACCAGCTCCTGATGCAATAACAAGTGGAATACCAGCTCCTGATGCTGAATAACAAGTGGAATACCGGCACCTGTTTTTCCTCACTTCAAGCACTGATCTTGGTAGCGTATCTGTGAACAAATTTGGATACATACATATTTAGACACAAATCATCTTACAATTAAGTTATATTCTCCTGCCCAAAAAATGTCCCTGTATGATTTCTCTGCCATAAAGCCAAGTGAACATGTAGCTGCTCGAAAGCCGCTCAGATAGTTTAGGACTTATTGGAAGTTAATGACCGACACCTAGGGAAATGTGTAATGAAAGTTCTAGACATAAAATTCATAAGAGGTCCTTGCTTTAAAGAAACACCTGCCACTAACAGTGAGGTCTGAAGCGGCATGATGACATACTTATTTATTTACAACCAGATGGAGCGAGACTGGCAGCCCCAGAAGCTGGGAGAGATCTGGATGGGCTCTTTGAAGACAATCCTACACGTATCTTTGTGGCTTTATTTCCTTATGAACCTGCTGTCATGTCCCCGAACCCGGATACCGCAGATGAAGAGCTGCCCTTCATGGAGGGACAGATCATCCAGGTAACACTGTTTGCTACTCTGCTGTAATACATGAACAGGGAAAATAATGCATATTTCTTAGCAGTTCATTTACTCAAATTAAATTATGAATAATTTTGCTATTTTTAATTGTGCACTTTTTGCCCTCCAAATATGATTTTTGTAATATTTTTTCAAATCATTGATTATGTATAGTTCTTGGTTAGCAGTTGTAAGTATTGAGAAATTATCATAACTACTATGAGACCAATCTGGGTAAAATATACAACATAATATTTTTCGATAATGCTTTACATTAACTCCACCTTCATAATGCATTCATTATGCATTCATAGAACATGCAGTGCACCTTCATAATGCATTTATAATGGATTCACAGAACATTCATAAGCAGCATGCAAGTACACCTTAACATCCTAACATCCCTTAACAGCTTTAATATACATTTCTAACAAACATTACATGATTATACAATTATAATGTCTGTTATTATTATATAAATAATAATATTATATAATAAATAATATTTGTTATTAATGTATATTACATGCAAAAATACGAGGTTAAAAATACGAGTTATACATCTGGGATACCAAGGCTAAGCAATCGAATCTGTGGATGCGTTCGACTTAGGCTTAGATCAGTCTGCAGCTGACGTGATGTAGAGCAAGATCTACCGGCGTCTGCAGGGGTGGAGTATAAACTGACTGCAGCCAAGTGGGACAACTTCTGGAACTTACAATTGCTTCGTTTTAAACATCGTCTCTCAACTAAGTAACAGGTCCTTATCTTTAAAGATAAAAAGAATAAGAATATCAGCTAAATGCAAATATTCTTTTGGTATATGGTAGTAAATCAGCCCCTGGAATAATTTTAAGAACCCATGTTAATATGTGATACATTGATTGTGCATTTTCATTAGGTATATGGAGATAAAGATGCTGACGGTTTTTACTATGGAGAATCAAATGGCCACTTTGGCTATATTCCATGCAACATGGTGTCTGAGGTTCAGGTGGGGGATGAAGAGAGCAGACAGCAGCTACTGCAATGTGGCTTTCTGCCTGCAGAGGTCCCCATGGAGAAATCAGGTACCTCTGTCTCTCTTACACACACAAACCCAAAAATATACGTAAAGTCCACCACCTTGTTGTTTTCGAATCTTCCAGTGGAATTTTATGTAGCCTCCCCTTCATTATTTTATGCCATTAGTGGCAATGGGAAATTTTTTATTTTTTGCAGAAGTCTTACTTTTGAGCACTTGAACTTTTTCAGTCAGAAAATCTGTGCCAGCCTGATTACAATGGTGCTATGAAGTGCAAAACCTTATGAATTGAAATGTGGCACATGGCAGTTTTTACAGTGTAGAAGATGAGATTTCACATAATAATGAATTAAAAATTGGTAATTTTATTTTGAGGACTAATGGCGACTGTTTAACACAGGAAGTGAAATGTGACATGGGCAATGCTGTGGGCGCAGGCTCACCTGTGTTTTTATGTTCTGCCTCAGCATGAGGGAGGATTTCACACTCTTTGTGGATTTTGCTTGTCAGTCTTCCATTGCTTTTGTACCCACCATTTAATGGAACATCTTAATTTGGGCCGGTCCTCCTCCCTAAACCCAAAACTATCCAAGACCATGACACTGCCTCCATATGCAGACCTCACTGTGTCTTACAAATACACAGAAATTAGGTCCACATATTTCAGATGTCATTTGATAAGATCTGTATTGGCATGAAGAAAATATGGCAATCATAATACTTGCGTGAATTCACTTAAAAAAATATTTTTAAATTTCCTAAAATAAATTTCCTAAAAATTTCAACCCTGTTCCCAAACTAAAAAACAAACTCTTAGCTGAAGCTGTATTTCAAAAAAAATCATACAAAACAAATTCCATCCATATAAAGCATGTAATCAGGATATGTTCACAGAGGCAGTGCTGTGTTAAGTTGCGCGTTGAGGTGAGATAATCCATGTCAGGGAGGACACTTTGAGCTAAGCCAGAATTTGTAAACTACCATTTCAGTGAAAAGGACCAGGCTGATTGACTTGTCATTGCACATAGATTCCCGTCACTCAGCTATGAAGCTTAAGGACCAAACTCCCTGCAGGATGGTGGCGATCTTCGATTACGATCCTCGGCAAAGCTCTCCAAACATTGATATTGAGGTAATGGCTTTGAGGACTAACGGCATTATAAAATGTGCTTTGTTAGGTGGAGCTATCAGCATCCACTAACACCACTATGGGCAGGGCTGACAAAGACACTACTCCATCATGCAAATCAGCCTGTATTTCTCTGCAGGCTGAGCTGACCTTCAAAGCAGGGGACACTGTGTTGGTGTTTGGCAATTTGGACAGTGATGGGTTTTTCTATGTGAGTGTGGAATCCAAAATGTGTGACTAGACTTGTGTGTGATTGGACTGACCAACCTAGAATATGATTGGGTATTCAGCATGGAGCTCTGTTTCAGGGAGAGCTGAATGGACAACGGGGCCTAGTTCCATCTAACTTCCTCCGAGCTGTATCTGAGACTGAGGTTGAGGAGTGTTGGGGGGCAGGGAAGGTGAGCAAAAATTTATCTTTGTATATTCATTGAATACAATGTCTGGTTTTCTACATAAATGCTAAATACAGTCCATTCACTTTATTGTTCCAATGGTGAAGAAACATTTTCATTACAATTTCAAAGGAGCCAAAGTTCTTAAAATTTAATTTGTGGGAAATTATACTTCTCTAACCTTCATCAAACAGTAAAAGATCAATGAAAATGCTGATCAGCCGAATCATTAGAGCCTACTATTTTTACAGTGATATGTCTCAAAGTATTTAAACTCTTTATGCCTAGTCAAAGTATCAGTCCCAAAAAATCAATATCACTAAACATTCATTAAAATAATCAAGGGGGATAATTAGGTACTGTGAATATAGGGTGACCAGATCATCCATGTCAAATAGGACACTTTGAGCTAGGACAGAATTTGTAAACTACCATTTCACTCAAAAGGACCTGGATTTGACTTAAGCACTGAGTTCTTGCTGTGTGCTGATTGGTTAGTCTCTATATTCATGCATGTGTCACTAATGTTCAATCAAGGAAACAAACCAGTCAAAGTGCAAGAAGAAGTGATCTATTTAGCCAAGCACAGGTGCCTTTCAGTTTAAGTTTGTAAAACCTGAAGTAGCTCAAAGTGTCCTCCTTGATATGAATTATCTGGTCACCCCATGTGGGTGGGGAAAGGCTAATTATGACAAATTAGTTGGAACACAATACACAGATATACAAAGCTTCATGTCACTATTGAAATATTCAGAGCTTTATGTTCACTGATTTGCATTAGGCCACTAAATCCATCACTTAGATTGTTTTTTCTGGGTTTCTTTCAGTCGTTTACATGTTTTTCCTTGTTGTTTGTCCTTTGTTTGGAAATAACAGGGATGCAGGAGGACCGTGCATTATAAGCATTAAATGTAAGTGTTACTGTTCGGAGCCATTGTATTTAGCAAGCTAGGTATCCTAACTTAAGTTTCATATAGTCTATGGTAACCTTCTAATCTTTGTCATTGCTGTACTCTCCTCATGTATACCCTTGCTTAATAGATGGAATAAGAAAGTGTTAGAAAATCTCAAAAACCCGTACTTTGCCTGCATGTTCATTATCTCTACTGCAGGAAAGCCTTCCATTGGTTATGAAAGACAGAACCCCTATGGAGTAATTTCAAGCAAAACTTCTTCAGCTTTCAGTGGCTCTCCTCGATCCTGAAGCACATTCTCTGGTTTGGGTGCTTGGGGCCTCCGTCCTCCATGGATTTGTTAGTATGTAGGTTTTTGTGTGAACTGGAATTTTGTTCTGGTTTTTGTGTCTTCTGATAGTATCAGTTGTAGGGACTTGATTCAGATGAAGAAGTCTCTAGCTAGTAGTTATCAATATGACAAACCAGTTAAGTTCTCCCCAAATGAGCTTGATGGGCCGAATGGCCTCCTCTCATTTTTAAATTTCTTATGTTGTTATGTTCTTATGGACAGCATACATCTTCATATATTGCACATTTGGGTGCTCTTTTGCCAGTATGGCCTTGTTTATCTCCAGGGACTATTGTCCATTGTTATGATTACAGTACTGGGTTGAATTTTTAAGGTCAAGAAATTAAACACTCATTGTTTTTATAGTTTGTATAGTTCTTATGTTCTTCTTATGTTCTTCTTATGTTTTTCTGTGAGAAGCTGTTAAATGTGTTCCTGGGACAGGTAGTTTTGGGGTGCCTCAGATGTTTTCTTTTTAAGGTGATAACTCAAAAACTATTTGATGGATCTTTTCAAACTTTGCAGGGGGGTTGTTTGTGTGTTGAACTGGAACTGATCACCGAAAAATTTTAAAAAATTAAATTTAAAACTTAGTGGCCGCAATGGGAAGTGTGAAAGTAGATGACATTTGAAATTGTGAATATGATAGGTCAAAAAGTATGTGATAGATCTCTTTACTGCTTCATGCAAACATTATATGGATGGAGACCTACACGTGATTTAATTTTCAAACAAATTGCCCCAAAAATGAAGCAACGTGGTAGCAAAGGAAGAAAATGGAAGCAGTAGAATACATTTGGTCTTGTGAACACCGTAGTTCTAAAAGTATTTGACGTTTTTCAAATGCACATGATATGGATGACAAACTTAAAGTGATCAAATTTTGAAGCAGATTAGCCAAAAATTGAAGCAGTGCTGCATAGTGATGACAAAGAAAAGAAAAGCCTCAGCCAGTATGATAACTCAGAAATTGTCTGATCTTTTCCAAACTTTGTAGACACATTGTATAGATTAAGACTGTTAAAATTTTGAGACAAATCACACGAAAACTGAAACAACAGTGCATACTGACAGGAAAGACAAAAGTAAGAACCTTAACCTAGTGAACAGGATAACTCTGTTTGTTATTATTACTCTAATTGCTCTATTTGATTTTTGAAGGATCTTATTACCACTTCACAAGAACATTATATGGATGAAAATCTACACCTGCAAATCTTCCATGATAGACCCCAAATCACCCTAAAATTGGAATTGCAGCAGAGGGTGAAATGGAGGCTATAGCCACCTACTTGTAAACACAGCTATCTGCCGTGTAAACTTATTCCGTGGATCTTTTTTCAGACCTCCTAGGAACATTATATAAGTCAGTAATTCTTGACCTGTGGGGCACAAAATGATTTTCTGAATATTCTATAATATAGTTTATGCTGTTCTTGTTTTTTTTTGTCGCCGGCCTCCCCATTTCGCAAATTCTATCAGTAGTATTCTGATATCCGGTCAGCAAAATATGTTGGGGTGCAAATTATTGTGGGGGAATTTTACTTTATCAAGTTTTTTTGGAGAGGTGGGGAGAATGTATAAGGTATGCTTGTAATAATATTTTTGTTATATTGCAATATTTTCATTCTGTGTAATTTATCAAAAGTGAATCCCTCTGCCCTCACTTAGCGAAATTTACCGTGGGAGACTTTAGTTATGTCATTTAGCTCTAGTCCTAGTCAGCGGTGTAATAACAGGCTCAAATTTGGTGAAGCTGTAAGTCCAAATTGTGTACATTGGACTCCCATTTCCTGTCCGCAACATAATTTTTTTTTTCTGCTCGCAAGTGATAGAGCCAAGAGTTACAAATACTTTGATCTGTCATGTATACCATGTAGACTATAAATAACTATGTTCATTTTGTTTGATTTTTTTAATTTGCAAAATGGACATGTCAGTGCAGTTGTGCAAGTCAACGAAAGTGTACATGCATCTTTTGTTACCCAAACACAATGGCACTGAGTCTTGTGATATGAGCCTGAAATGGCTGATTGATGCAATTTATGTCTTTGGATGACATTCTGGGTACACAAACTCTGATAGCAAATAGATATGTAATTGGTAACTAAATGACTACACAGCTGTTATGTCACGGAAAATGCTGGTCATAGTGCAAAAGAAAACTAAATAGAATGTAAATATTAAGACATATTCATAATATAAGTGGCACTTTAAGACATGGACATAAAAACATAGAAATACAGGTAATAACCTAATTGGTGGGAAAAGATTGTGTAAACTGGCATGTAAGTGCAATGTGCAGTAAATAGCAGGTGTTGTTTCAGAGGTACATGCAAGGACTAGGACTCCTGGTATTCAAGTACAAACACATTTATTGGCTTTCATATCTCCAGTTAGTCCATCCAGTACATCTAGAAATTGTAGAGGCTGGGGGGTGTGCGAGGAGTAAGTATTAGATAGGCGGGGGGTGACATGGGTTTCTGGGAAATACAATGCTATTATTTGGACAGCCCTGATTCTCGTTTTAAGTCTTTTGCAGCATGTGCAGCTAATACCTTTGCAAAACATTATACAATCAAGTTCCTGACAATATGAGGTGCTTTTCTAACTGTGAAGAGAACACAATGAATATTTGTATGGCTGAAAAAGAAAATCATTTTATTGTGATATTGTTAAAGGTTTGCTGACAGTTTTTCTTAATGAAAAGAACTACTTCTCGATAACTCTTTCTCAGTAAATTTCTGTAACCGCTAGGAGGGTACTATCTGTGCTTCTCTGGCACATCCCTGCTTTACAGAACTATTTAAACTAGTATCTCAGTATTAGATGCTTAGAAGCTGAAGCTTAAAAAGCTAATGGATTTTAGCCTTAAGTGATGATTGTTAGTCTTAATGCACCCACTTAATGGAGTATGATGGGAATGTATGTATGCTGGTTTCTGCCTTATGTTTTATACGTACCATCTGCAAAAGAGCTGACAGTTTGCTACCATGTGTATGTATGGTTAATCCATTCAATGACATACAGTGCAAAAGAGTGTTCACTTTTTAGTTTCAGCGGATACCTAACATGTCACTAGGGAGTTTTTGTTCCTCTATCAGTAGTATATGTTCTTTAAAAATCATTTCTGTAAATGGAGGTTCATTTGTGAATATAGCTGTATCTGTGTCCTTCGTACTGTCTATGTACTTGTAGACATTTAGTTTTTGCCACAAAAACTGGTCCAGGGATATTTTGAGACTAATTTAAATTTTATTTTTGCAAGAATAAAGTGTATTTTTTGCAAACACTGTGCTGTTTTTCAATACAGCTTTCATTTGATGATGTGATATTATCCAAAGAGATGGGTGGAGTTGGCAATGATGCAGCAATGTTGTATGATAACATAGTTTAGTTTAGTTTTCTTCAGTTTAAATGGACACCGCAATTACATTAGAAAAAACTTTGTAATTTTGATGCATGAGTATTGATGTTTTGTAGTTGTATTGTATCAGTGTTTATCACCAGTTTGAGAACAAAGCCTTAAGTTACCCAAAAATATAATTAAGTGCTTACAATTAACATTAGAATTGTAATATTAAAATGTGTCCTAAAATATAAAATAAATGCAAATATGACAAGGTTTTGCAGATTATATTTTTATTTAATACACCAAATATAAAAATTCATATTAATTGCATAAAGGAAAATTCAGCACAACAAATGACAGAAAATTATTGTCACTAATAAACACAAACGAATTTCCTTGGGTTTATTAACAGCACATGTTACAGATTGAGCTGCCTGTCTGATCTTTGTTTCCTGGTCCGGATTCCACAGAAGCCAACAGTACACTCATCCATAAAGTAGGAAACACTACACTGTGCAGCGGAGTTTAGTACTGCTTTCTACTTTATGGATGACTGCACTGTATCTCCAGGGTCTTCTTCCACCAGGTGGCGACGTTCATTTCTTGGGCCACACTCTTGAGTTACATTCACTCTCCAAATCATCTCTCCATTAATACCCCCCACCTTCAGTCACAGACTGAAAATGAAATAAAACTAAACAACTTAGAAAATGCTAATAGAATTTCTCATATAAGATGCTTCTTTTTGAATCACCATTTTACCAGTAAAAAGTGTACAAGTCATTAATAAGAACACTGTATTAAAAAATTCTGAAGCATTTCAAACAGTTCTGTTCAATTCAGGTTCAAAAACATTCAGGCACAACCATAGTGGAAATTTTACAAATTAAAAAATTATTGTAATATTGAAAGTATGGAATAATACTATAAAAGACAAATTAAGTTATATTGAAGAGCTGTTGACAGAGTACTTTCATTGATATCTAGTCTTAATTTTTCACATAATAGCATTCATTTATTAGAAACATTAAACTTCCTGAGTGATGATGAAGACAGTATGAAACCCTGCTTTGTACAAAGAAGCCATTTTGTGGTGCATGAGTATTATACCTTTTTTGACTTAATAATGATACAAGTATTTAAGCTGATAAATATAGAATATCTCTATTTTAAAATCTGACCTTACATGTTGACACAAATGTGTACTATTCAGCTTGTACCAGGATGAAAAAGTAGCTACATTTTGTAAGTTACATTAATATTACTACATTTCCGCTTCACTTCAGGCGAAGACCAGAAACCTGATATATAACATGAAAGCACAATCATTTTAAGCACAAAGTAAAAATAAGTCAAAGTAAATTGTCACAGTTTAGATTATGAACTTAGTTTCATTTAATGTTTTTATCATTAAATTTCAAATTTAATTTTAATTTTAAAAAACAATACCTTATATCATCCTTAAGAAGATTAAAAATAAGTGCATATTGAAATATGAAATTTAGGCATTTCTTAGTTATTTGCTAATCACTTTTCAATGAGGGAAAGCTTGCACGACAATCTTACCGGCTTCCACTCTTGAGGTTGTAAAAGAAACAGGCCAGTAACAGAGAGATCTCCTCCTTTTTAGCTGATCGTCACCCACGTGATGTAAACCACAGGAAGAAGGCCTCCCGCTTGCACTCGAAAGACACCCGATGGGTGTGGTGTTCACCATGTTCAGTGGATGGCTGCTTCTGCCAACCTTATTGACGTTAATGGGTCAAAAATACAAGTCAAATAAAAATTGTGAAAGAACTGTGAGTGAGGATGGTCAGTGCCTCCAGAGCATGCTTTTGTATCAGGCTACATTCAGTTCACCTTCTCTAATCAAAAGTTCATGTGCAAGAGCTTGTTAGTTAGAATAATCTTCATAATGGTTTAATAATAGTGGTTCATGATAGTCACCATGACCCTGTAGAAGTGATATGGAAGGTGGAATGATAGTTTGGAAGACACACACAAGCAGCATAAGCCAAAACACTTGTGGAAGTGTGTAGCTCAGTCAGTTAAAACTGTATGCCAGTGATTGAAAGAGTTCAGGTTCAAATCTCATGGTCAGCAGCATAATTTAACCTTGAGTAAGGCCCATAAACCCAGCTTGCTTCAGGGACTGATAAAATAATCTGCTAAATCAATAGATGTACCCCTTTCCATTGTGAGTAAAGAATTGGGTTTTGATCAAATCTATATAAGGTCAGAGTATGTAACTGTTGTAATAACATGAAAGATTATTTCAGACACAATGACAAAACGGACACAGACAAAACTATTTAATGTTAAACTGAAGCAGTGAGATGCATGAAGTGTTTACAATAAGGTTGGCAGAAGCGGCCATCCACTGAACATGGTGTTTTCCACTCTTTTCTAATATATCCCATGAACTCCCACTCAAAATTGCCCTACACTATCTTTGAGTCTAACAAACTGAGACAGATTTGGTACCCTCTGAATATGCACTACTGTGGATTTCAATGAGTCTTGGACAGTTGTCTTAAAAAAATAAAGCATAGTCTTGCATTGTAACCAGGAACCGTGGGACATTATTAAATTGTAACTCATCAGCATTTAAAAAGCCTATAAGCAGTATATTATACTTACACAGCAGATGTATTGCAACCCAAGCATGGCTAGCATGTCTACATGCTTCAATGCACAGCTACCTTTACCCATGTCAATCATTTTTAATGTTTGTACTTGCAGATGTTTCAGTATGACAGATGATAACGGCAAAACTTCATACCGCATTTAGCTACTTGTATTTCTGAGAAACACCACACCACTTTATCACTGATGCATTATGATTTATAAAGGCACATGCTATCATTCTCACAAACGCTATACTTTAATAACTATTTATTAACCATGATATGAAAGTCATTTTACTTCATTTGAACCAACAGAAGACATACAATTTTAAGACACTTATCGTCGTCACAAAAACTAATTTATATTGTTTGTGGAATTTTCTTTATTTGGTGTTTATATATTTATATATGGGTGTTTATTATACGTCTATTTATGGGCAGTAATAATAATGGTTCTCAGATATAAGGAGGCATTGAGCAAAAGATGTTTGATTATAGAGGCTGTTCTGATGTGTTATTTTCACTTTGCTGACAGGAAACTGCTCAGAGCCTGTTGGTAGTGCATCGCTAGCTGCAGCAGAAACTTCTTGCCTGCTCTGGGTGAGATATGCTGCTCGTTGTCTAGACAACCCTAACCTCAGAGTTTAGCAGAGCATGAGGATGAGGAAGTGTGGGGGAGGGGATTGATGTGCCACACTACACTGAAAAAATAGGGTTGTTTTTTTGCAATATGCCAAAGGCATTGGCCTACCTGATCCTAATGTATGTGCACCCTTAATATATATAGTTAAGGGTGTATATATACATATATACAAAATTTTAAATATATTGTCCAGTTTGCATCTTCTGGTTGAGTTTTGAGCCTGATATTTTGCTTTTAGAGCACTCTGACTGGTTTTGTTTCCCCATGAAACAAAAACAGCTCCTCTTTGTAAGAGCTGCACATTACTGTAGGCTAGTGGAACAAGCTGCATCAGCAGTAGAAGAATGGAAGCAATGATAAAACAGAAAGAATAAACATTTGATCATCTGTAGCATTTTGTTTCTGAAAATTAGTCAGCCCCATGTCCCCCATCATCAATTCCTTTCAGTATTTCTCAGTACGTAAAATAATTACTGCACAAACCTACAGATCTGATGTTTTTCGAATATTTTTTCATGCTATTCATTTAGTTGTGGTGCTACTGTCAAGTGATTTGATGTACAGACTGCAGTTTAACACAAAAAAGTAACTGGGTGGGCTGGGGTATAGGTCAGGCTGGCCATAGACTAGATAAATGCAGTAGTTTTAAAGAATACATCCAAACTGTAGACTTGGATTTTTATTGAAATATGTATCAGTTAGACACGTTATTATATAAGGAAGGGCTTCAAAGACATACATAAACAGTATATCTGTTTAAAACTGCCACTACATCTGGTCCCATGCCAACAGTCAACAGCAGCTTATTCTGAAACGTGAAAATTTTAAATTCATGGCTCCCTCTGTTTGAAACCAGAGAATATGAACATCCCTGTGGATAATTTTTGCAGTGTAATAGGGCACCATATCCTGGTGAAATAGGCCACTGCCATAGAGGAATACTGTTGCCATGAAGAGCTGGTCTACAACAATGGTGGTATGTGTCAAAGTTTCATCTGCATGGATGCCAGGACCCAAAGCTTCCCAGCAGAACATTGCCCAGAGTATCACGCTGCCTCTGCTGGCTTGCCTTCTTCCCATATTGCATTCTGGTGCCATCTCTTCCCCAGCTAGGTAAACGACACAAACACACTGAGCTGCCCACATGATGTAACAGAAATCGTGATCCATCAGACCAGGCCACCTTCCTGTATTGCTCTTTGGTCCAGTTCTTACAGTTACATGCCCTTTCAGTGTGTCAGGCATCAGCATGAGCACTCTGAACCTGTCTAGCCATCACAATTTTGTCAAAGTCACTCAAATCCCTACACTTACCCAAGACATCACACATCAGCTTCAAGAATTGACTGCTAATTTCCCTGATATATAATAACACTCTTGTCAGGTGCCATTGCAATGACAAAAAACTGACTAAGTGACAGAAGCGTTCATATTCAGAGGAGCCCAGCAGTGACAGAATATTTTAATAATATCACACATAATTTACATTCTCTTTTAAGAAATGTATATGATTTATTTTTAAACTTGAATGCACTATTACAGATATTATTGCTAAACTAAGTTACAATATTTAGTTAATGGTGAGCCAACAAATATTTTTATTTTTAAAATATATTTAGTCTATTATTATTGTAGCTGTCACAATTATCATAAAAATATCAGTGAAAAATGAAAACTTATCCTAGAAGTGCTGCTCACTTAACACTTTTCACAAAAATTGAATATTGTTTTACTTAATCTTTTTAGGAAACAATATGTACATAAATTAAAATCAACTAATGTTAACGTTTGTTAGGGTCAGCACCCGTCCAACCCTGCCCTTCGTGTCTTCTCCCTGTTTGGCCAGCAGGTGTTGCTGGCCATCCTGTTCTCCACCCTGTCTCCTGCCCTTCAGCCCCAGTGTGCTCTCCTGATTCTCCAGCTCACCACATGGCTCAGTGGGTTGAGGGTGTGGTTTAGGGACTGCATTCCCCCAGTAATGGGTTCAAGACTGGTTGATGATCAACCTTATCTCTTTCTTTGTATTTGAGTTTCTGTTCCCCAGTGTTTTGTTTCCTTTTGAGTTTTCTGTACTAGGTTTGCCCTCCTTGTGCTCTGTTCTGGTGTTATGTTGTACTTTGTTTTCTTGTGTATTTCCCAGTGTTTCCTTAGTTTCAGGTCTTTAATTCCTTAGTTCTGAATTCATTCGTGTTAGTTAGTTAGTTAGCTTCATCTATGTCTTGTTGCCTTGTGCCTTTGTTAATTTGTTGCTTTTGATGATTTACACCTGCCTTTTGTTAGTCCCTGTTTTCAGTATATTTTAGTGCCTGTCTTTGTTCATTTCCCCAGTTGGTCATTGTTCATATTCCTGTGTGCAACATAGCTGTGTATTATGTGCCTGTGCATTATGTAGCTGTTTATTATGTTTGTGTGTGCTACGTAGCTGTGTATTATGTTCCTGTGTGCTATGTAGCTGTGTATTATGTTCCTGTGTGCTATGTAGCTGTGTATTATGTTCCTGTGTGCTATGTAGCTGTATATTATGTTTCTGTGCTCACTCCTGGTGTTGCCTTCTTCCCTGAAATGTGTTTTGGAGTCTTGTAATATAGTCGTGGTTAGTTCTGTTTCCCTGGTTGTGTTAATTTAGTCTCCTGGTTCTGCAGTTTTCCCTGTTTGTTTCGGCTTGTTGTTGTCTTTTTGGTTTTCATTGTTTTCCCCAGTCTGTTCTATTTCTTTAATAAACTCCATTGCAGTATTGGAGCTGCTAAGTGGACCACCGCCTTTACCCAGCCTGCACCATGTCTTGAGTCCCTGACAAACGTTACTCTACTTTTTCCCCTGAGTATTTGGACAGTGTTACTTCTGTATGTATGAACCACTTTAACAAATTTAACAATTTAACAAAATTGCTAACATGTAATCCACATTATAGAAACCAGTTTGGAATATGGGGCTAATTTGTTTGAATAAAATTGCTAGTCAAATTTTGAAATTATCGGGGTAAATTAAAAATTTTATTTTTATTTGTCGTTAGTTAACCAGCACTGTGTCGTCTAACTTGCATTGCCAAAATTTGTGTCAAAATAGCAAAAACTCTCCAATCTTCAAGCCCATAACATTTTCTTTAATCTGAATTATCCCTTAAATATATACACTATAGGAAGAAAAGTATTTGCCATTACACCTACAGGAACTGTTATGACATCCCATTCTAAATCCACAGGCATCAATATAGAGTTGGCCCATCCTTTGCAGCTATAACAGCTGCCACTCTTCTGGGAAGGCTGTCCACAAAATTTTGTAATGCGTCTATGGGAATTTTTGCTCATTCATCCAGAAGAGCATTTGTGAGGTCAGGCACTGATGTTGGATATGAAGGCCTGGCTTGCAGTCTCTGTTCATCCCAAAGGTGTTCGATGGGGTTGAGGTCAGGGCTGTGTGCAGGCCAGTCAAGTTCTTCCACACCAAACTCACCCAACCGTGGATGAGTTTCCCAAAGCCTTCTTAACACTAGGTTGTTAGTAAGTTCTGTGTTAAAAAATAAAACTTATGAATGATATACTGAATGTTGTGTTTTTATTATATATATAACAATAAAATTATTGAACTTGAATTATTGAGAGTGTTGGGACTTTTACACATCATCCACCTCAGCACTCTGTAACTTCACGTCAGGGTTAGGATTATTACAGCTCAAGAGTAATTAGCACAAGGAGTTGAATCAGGTGTGTTAAATGAAGGTAAACTCTGGCCCTCCAGGACTGGAGTTTGAGACCCCGGCTTTACGTGGTCTGCCACTTCATGGCTGAGTTTCTGTTGTTCCTAAATGCTTACACTTTGCAATAGTATGACTTACAATTGACTGTGAAATATCTTGCAGGGAACTGACTTTCACAAACTGACTTATTGCAAAGATGACATCCTATGACAGTACCACACTCAATGCACTGAGCTCTTCAGAATGACCCATTTTTTCCACAAATGTTTGTAAACCTGACTGCATGGCTAGGAGCTTGATTTTATACACCTGTGGCAATGAGTCTGAATGAAACACCTGTGTTCAGTGTTTGAGAAGTGTGTCCCAATACTATTATCCTCATAGTGTATGATTGATGATTTTGCACCTGAATTTTCTATGCAGCTGGCATGAATAATACCTCCATGCTTTATGATTTTTGTAATGCATCATATTATAAATTATATATAAATAATAAATACTATATTTTCAGTGTTTTCTTTCTTTACCTAATGTTGTATTGCCATCTAAATGCTTTGATGATGTAGTGCATTGTAGCAGTACAATATACAAAACAATTTAAGCAGCCATTCATGGACACAGTGGGGCATCTTGGTAGATCTTATTACTGTTCTTTTACGTTAGATATTTTTGAGTAGTTAAACGTCTAACATATTAAATGTTAAACAATGACAAGGAAATACATATGTATATACATAGATACTCACATTAAAAAGGTATTTGACCAGAGAAACAGGCAGTGTAGATGTGCATTTTTTTTTTATTTTTTAGAAGGTTACTTCAGATGGGTAAATTTTCATAAAGAGGGAGGGACCACAATTCAATTTTACCCTTAAAGTGGAGAGCAACTCTTAGATTAACCTGTGTCCTCTAACCCCAGGTTTCCGGGGACATTTGTGCCAGCAACAGAAATGTAGCTGTGAATAGTTTATTCCGTCATGAAACTATGACAAAAAGAGGAAGTGGCTGCAGCGCAAAGTTTGTGAGAGAAAAAAAAAAAGAGTCCATTTGGCTGTGTGTAGGAATTGTACAATTTGTTTTCTTTTGGTTTTCACTGCTTAATAAAAAGCCTTGAGTGATTAATTACCATTTATGGTTATTGTAAAACACATATGCATCATCCAAAATAAAAAATTCTTTACCGAAGGAACATCTTTTACTTCGGTTACAACAATTCACATTGTTTATTGGCAGGTTTATTGAAATTATTTCACAGAATCTACACACAATTAATTTCTTTTAATTGCTTGTGTTTTTACTATCAATGATACCCAAGGATATATCAAAAGGAGCTTAAGCATTACCTTATATGGGCAAGGCCTTGAGGGAACCAACCAGTGAGAAATGAGCTTGCAGGCCTGTGGGTTCTAGCGACTCAGATAGCTTGCACAGAGAACATGTCGAACCACGCACGCAAAGCTAAGCAACTGTGTGTGGGCTGACACAAGCGCAGTTGTTTTCAAGGCTGTGGTTTAGGAAGTCCCATGTGAATTCAGAAAGTGAACTGGTTCCCGGTTTTGCTTTGAATAATTAGCTTGGTTTTGCTTCTGTATACTTTCCACTCACATAAGAGTTATGAGATTTCTTGCTGTATACCTGACAGGAAGTGTTAAAATGAAACTTGGTCACAGGCATTTGAGTTTTACTTTAAAGGAAACTTACATTTACATTGACATTTTGGGGGAAGAAAATCCTTTTAACATAATAAACAATATACTGCATTTGGGAAATGTAAAAATGAAAGACAATTTTTTTTTTTTAGCAATTTGTACATTCCTTTTTGACAAAGATATTACTTCACCATTTAATACTATTTTTTTACAGTGCAGAAAAGGAACTGAGATCTTTCTATTCAACAGTACATTAGTGCTGCACAGAAACAGTCCCTTAACAAAAATAGCTAGTTTGTAATATAGTGCTCCAAAAAAGTTATAAAGGTGTCTGTTTCTGTTCTATAAAAGTTAGCACAGGTCTCAGTGTTGAATGGTTATTTGTAATGTGTGTCTAATTCTATATATAAAAATGTGCAGCATAATGGTCTGCCATTATCTCTTTGTCAATCCTGAGTGATCACTGTGCAGAAATACTAAATGTCACCTTTTTACATGCATCTCTTGATCCAGTACTTTTCCATTTTTATAAAATCATAAATAGGATGATTTAAAAGAGCATTTTGGATATATCACAACTGATTAAAATGATCTCATTCATTAGATGTAATCCACAGTTCTGTCTTCGTTTAATTTGACAGAAGTATGACACTGAATCACATTCCGAAATAAAACATAGACCTATTGACGGAGAAAAGTAAAGAAAGGTGTAAAGGTCTTTTGAACAGGACTGGTCACATGGTAAGATTACACAATGTGGACATTTACATATATCCATTAATCAGTCCGCTAACCACACACCTTGGGTGCCAGGGGATCCAGGAGCCTATCCAAGGCAGGACAGGGTACCCTGAGGTACACCCTGAATGAGATGCCAGTCTACTGCAGAACACCAATTAACAACAGGCATAGGGAAGGTTTCTCAGGAATGGTGAAGTGGAAAATATGTCATGGAGGGTAATAAGAAACAGAAGTTAAAGAATCTTTGAGAGTAACAGCCTACACTCATAGGACAGGTGGTTCTGAACAAATGGCAATTTACCAATAATCTCTTACGGAAAATAAGGGAAATTTTCCGGCACCCACCGTGAGCCACCGCACCACCCCAACCAAGCTCCAGTATCCCTTACATTTTAAGACAGGTGTACAAGAAATCTAAAATAACCACTTGTCATCTACATTTTATTTTCATTACACATTTTCTTTTAATTTCTCATGTTCAGTCATGTGGCTCTCTGGCATTCACTAATGACTTATTATACAGATTTGTTGCAGACTTTGTATCCTTGTTGAAGTCGTCACAGAAGGTGAAAGTAACGTTGTTTTTGGCACACAGCATTGCCATTTTAACCTCCGCATTTATGACCTGGTTAATGTTGTAAATGACCTGCAGGCTACTGCAGGTGGCAGTTCTCATGAGGCTACTGGCAGTTCAGTTTGGAGAGGCAGAGGAATTTTTTTTTAAATGATATTATAATACGGGAGATTTACAGGAAAATACTAATACGGGAGGATGGCGGGAAAGAGGGGTAAAATACGGTAGTTTCCCGGCCAAAACGGGAGACTTGACAGCTATGTTTCAATGACAGTTCATGAGAAAAGCACTATTGTAAAGTTAAATAAATCTTGACAAGATGCCCACTAAAACTGATAGCTGATACACAGCAAGAACGATTTTGGTAGATTTAAATGCAATTATGTGAATTGGTGTCTAACCTGCCCATTGTGTGAGTATGTGGGGATGGATTGTAATCCTTTACAGCGTGTTTTCAGCTCTGTGTCTTATGCTAAGAGGCACAGTATAGGTCTGGTGATTTCATAATGCTTTATTGCCTTCTACTGGAGACATTTATAAAGACAATTGCACTTTCGAGTACAAATGTCAAGTGAAAAAATATGTTTTTAGGTGTATCTTGCAGTGATTTTTATCATTGCAATCTACAGTGGAGGGTGAGAACATGGATTATTTTTACAGTAATTTACATACTTTTTATAGCACTAATGTAGAAACAGAAAGACACAAACAACAGAAAGTATGTGTTTAGTATTAATTCATGCAGCCATTCTTACCAGAGGCGATTAAATCTGTGCATTCTGTCCTCTCTGGGAGCATTTCTGTCTGGTACGGCAGCTAAAGTTCTGAGGACCACAGAGCCCTGCATTGGGCGATAAGGTGCACAGAGGCAATCACCAGAACAGAACTACCCACCCTGCAGGACATCTACTGTACATCCAGCGATGTAGGTCCAGGGCATTAAGCATTATCAGGTACACTCAGCACCCTGCAGGACATCTGTATACAATGATCTAGTTCAGGTCTTTTCCAATCTGGACTTCGATTCCAAATCCAGGCCTTGTTTTCAGTTCTCCCAGGTAGTTAGTTTAATGATCACTGATTCTGATTGGTCAGAGGTTTCACAACTGGCTCACAGGTAAAGGAAGGCTGGAAAACCAGCAGGACTCGGACCTCGAGGACCGTGATTTGATTAACCCTGATCTAGGTCCAGGACATTGAACATTATCAGGAACACTCACTACCCTGCAGGACATCTACATCCAGTGACGTAGGTCCAGGGCATTGAACATTATCAGGAACACTCACTACCCTGCAGGACATCTACATCCAGTGACGTAGGTCCAGGGCATTAAGCATTATCAGGAACACTCACCACCCTGCAAGACATCTACGACCAGCGATGTAGGTCCAGGGCATTGAGTATTATCAGGGACACTAACCACCCTGCAAGACATCTACACCCAGTGATGTAAGTCCGGGACACTGAGCACTATCAGAGACACTCACCACCCTACCACATTGCGGGACATCTACAGATGTGGACAAATTTGTTGGTACCCTTACAGCTCATTGAAACAATGTTTTTTCATTACTCCTGAAAAGTGATTCAATTAAAGGCAATTGTCTAATGTATACCTGCAAGCCTTTAGTATAAGATAGAGTAAACCAATAAAATTGTGAAAAGATATTATTTGTTGTTTATGTTGTTTATTTTACAAAGATATGTTAAAATAGTATGGACAGATTTGTTGGTACCCCTAAAGAGACTACTTATCCTTGCATTATAGTCATGTTTCAAACTAAGTGTTTAATCTTAATTAGTATCATAGGTGCATTCAAGCTTTTCATCAGCCATTCAGCCTGTTTCAAGGGAAAGAACATGCTACTGTGTTTTTTGGTATCATTGTGTGCACTACACTGAACATGGACCAGAGAAAGCAAATGAGAGAGCTGTCTGAGGAGCTCAGAAAGATGATTATAGATTATAGATAACCATGTTAAAGGTAAAAGCTATAAGGCCATCTCCAATCAGCTTCATGTTCCTGTGACCACAATTGCCAATATTATTAAAAAGTATAGGGTTTATGGGACTGTAGCCGACCTGCCAGGACGTGGACGCAATAGAGGAAATGCAACCCCAGGTTGATCAGAAGGATAGTGTGGATGGTAGGAAAAGGAAACCATCCAAAACCATTAACAAAAAAACATTGGACTATTCTTAAATGGTCCTCCATGAACCCAGATGTTAATTATATTGAACACCTATGGAAATATCTGAAAATTGCAGTGTGGAGACGCCACTCTTCAAAACCTGAGACCACTCGAGCAATTTGCTCAGGAAGAGTGGGCCAAAGTACCTGTTGGCAAATGCAGACATTGTGAAGTACAGAGATCGCTTGTTAGCACTGATTGCTGCAAAAGGTGGTGCCACAAAATATTAAATTAAGGGTACCATGTTTTTTGTCCATTCCATTTTCATTTGTTTAATTAGATAAAATATTCAAAGTCCGATTTGTGTTAAATATGGAATAAACAATAAGGGATTCCATTAAACTTTTGTCAGTTTCAAGTTATTTCAGAGATAGTTGTGTTTCTTGTGGAAGGGTGTCAACAAATTTGTTCACGCATGTGCATCCAGCGATTTAGGTCCAGGGCATTAAGCATTATCAGGTATACACAACACCCTGCAGGACATCAACATCCAACAATGCAGGTCCAGGGCATTAAGCATTATCAGAGACACTCACCACCCATGCTGTAAACTATTCCAGTGCCTGTGCTCATGTAGGTGCCTCCTGAGCCTTATGGGCAGACCTGAGAGGCTGAGGAGAAGCTTCTACCCCCAGGTCATTAGCATCAATAAAACTACCAATTAAAATAAGATAAAATTGCAGCCTGCTCTTTAAATATTTCCCCATATTCTCTTGTTACTTTTATGTTTTTATTTTTTAATACTTATTTTGTTATTCTTCTACAACTCTGTACTGTAGATGAAATTTCCAAATTCATTGCAATATTATGTTATGGAACAATATTCTTAAATTGTTACACTATTTGTCTTTCACAGAGTGGTGAACCTCTTCTCATTTTCACTTCACAGAGACTGCCACTCTGGGGGGCCCTTTTTATACCTAGTCATCTTAACCCTTTCATACATGGTGTCCACTGTAGTGGACAGCTATTTAAATTCGATTATCTTCTATATGAATTGGTTTTAAAACTAAAGTCTTGCATGGACCTCTTTATGGGATGCTACCCCATATGGACATGAGAGTGAAAGCTAAAGGCAACAATGATTTCTGCATGAAATCAGTTTGGAAAGACAAGATGGTGGGTGCTTGCTGGCCAGGGTGCAGCCCTGCTGGGATTTCTGTCCAGTGCTTCTATAAACAAAGCTTTCTGCAGATAAGGAAAATATAAACCAGAATATCTGTGGAACATTATACATCTTATAAATGATGTTTTGCTTAAATGTGCGGTAAATTACGAGTAGACATGTGTCCACTATAATGGACTTCATGCATGTATTAAGTCGAATTTGTCCAGCATGGCATCCACGTGGTGTCGGGTTTCATAAAAAATAATCTCCAAATTGCCACAATTCATCAGAAAAAACATTATTTTAAAAACACGATTTCAGGAGGGTTTAAGTAGCCAAAATAACTCAGCGGGACCAGGTAGCAGCGACGGGATTTTAGTGTTTTATGGAGAATTATAAAAGCGTTGTGAATGGCGTCAGCTCGGGTAACCTCTGTAGACTTTCATTTTTTTCTATCTCTTGTCGCTGCGGGCGGTTTTAGCATACACATACCCATTATTTCAGATCCAATCAGCTAATGGTTGTCTTTTGAGTGACAAATGTTAAGATGGCTGTGTGTACGACACGTGTACAGCGTCCTACGGCCATTTACAAAGACGCCAGAACGTCACCGCCCCCTTTTTGAAAATTCGCGGGAAATGAGTACCCGCCTGCCGTGGGAAGATTCAAACACGCCCCAGTAAACAGGATTTCTTCGTAGTATTAGGCATATTGTTAATATTGCTGCGATTTCGGGTTGTAGTTACATAAATTATTGAAACGTGAGATGTGGCTTAATTGCATATTTGATATGTTGTCTTCTTTATTCTGAAAACAAATGTTTCTTAACCTGCAAAAGACCTAACAACACACACTTTGTATTTCCCCAAATAAAACTGACATACCATTTATTACGTAAAAAAAAAAAGAATTTCAAGATTACAAGACAGATTACAGACAGAAGTTACATTGGCTAAAACAAATACCAGTGAATATCAGAACAGTGCATATCCCCAAGTTAATAAAAAGGTGAATTTGCATTTACCATCCAGAAGGGGGCACAACATAACCCGTAACAGTATAGGAATGCATGTTTAAATGTAGGTCATGAAGATTTCTAAAAGGGGGAACCTATTTGTCAGTCTTCTGTTATTGCCTAAATTGTATATAAATACAGGACAAGTTTTTACAGAAAAAAATGTTCTGCTACTTAAAAGATTGGTGTGCGTAAAGTGCTTGTTCAGCAGATTTCACACATCATAACCATCAAAATAATACACTTATAACATCCTGAAAGGCACTCCCATTACATGGTGCAGTAACTGGGCAATATCCTACACACCAATGTGCAATTTTACAAGCCTCTCCATCAACAATAACCAATAGCTACACATAAGCCTTTGTTTAAACTGAAGGGTCAGTTTTCAGCAGAGACCTCTTTACAACAACAGTAACAATCATAAACAAGAGATGTTTTACTTGTAAACCAAATTCCACAACATGTTTAAAATGTCATTAAATTTATCAATAACCATCGGTTTTACATTTCCCAGTCACATCTGTTCTATACGTTTGGTTTGTATGTCAATTCCTGTATACATGTAGCATATACAATTACATCAACATATAAACAACTTGTATTTGGCAAGTGCTCGTCAACCTTGCTTATTTTTTACAAATTATACAAATACAAAGTCAGTATATGAAACCTATAATTAAGGAATCCGAGAAAATCGTTCATTAAAACGAACAATGAACAATGGCTAAGCTAAACTCCGACTTCCAAAATGAAAAAATATTCCTCATTTGAGAAGATAAGAAATTAGCCTTCAGAATAATCACTGTCAGTTGGGCAAGAGCATCATGGAAAACTATTCCTTCTCCATTAGAGAATAAATAATTAAAGAAATTCCAGACACAACAACTTTATAACAAAAGCAGCTTTAACAAGGACGAGGCCTATTCTGAAAACAGACCATCAGCAGATCAGCAGAGATATCGTAGCACATCCTAAACACCTAGGTGTGATTTAACAAGCTTCTTCATCAACAATAGCCGATAGCTACAGATAACCCTATGTTTAAACTGAAGGCACTGTTTGTTACATTAAAACAAACATTTTATTAGTCTACTGTATTTGGGTGAAAAACATTATGTTACATTGCATATATAAAATGAATAAACAAAAAAATTCCGAATACCAGATAATTACTGTATCTAAAACTGTTGTTCCAAAAAATGCATCAAAGTCATGTTACATGTTCCTATGGATACTGATGCCATTTTATTCTTATTATATGGATACTAATGTCATAGCCAGACTACCTTAAATCCAACAAATTATTTGGCTAAGGAAGAAATCCTGCTTCATGATAAAGACCCCAGATGGGTTGTTTTTACCCAAAGACACTTGCCTCTGCAGGTGAATACCTTCAACCATGTGCTAAAAATCTCTGTGATTACAAAAACAAAGTTACTGGATCACAACTCATGGCTTGTCTACACCTTCTCCATGTATAAAACAGTGACATTAACCCCTTTGTCAATTACAAAGTACGATACTCAGTACGATACTCAAGTTTAGATGGAAATTTATCAAAACTGTTTCTTAGAGGAAGATAAAGTGAACAGTTTCATCAACTAATTATGATCACACAGTCACCCAGGTACATCATAT
Organism: Paramormyrops kingsleyae; assembly: GCF_048594095.1. Taxonomy (NCBI): domain Eukaryota; kingdom Metazoa; phylum Chordata; class Actinopteri; order Osteoglossiformes; family Mormyridae; genus Paramormyrops; species Paramormyrops kingsleyae. Next base: position 23,789,969 of record NC_132813.1, read on the forward strand.
TACATATCCATCTAAGCTCACAAATTAGGCATTCTTAATAATCATTCTGAGAAAAAAAAACATTTTAGCTTCCTTGACAATAACACTTCTGTAGGTTACACTACTGTGAGTAATACTGTCTGATATCTGATATATTATGTCACACTGAATCTATTATTCACTACAGCCAACAAAAGCTATATAACAACCTGTTTCACAACACAAGCTTTTTGACCATGGACAGGTAGACAGGCCTACAACTGCTCCATACCACCCCTGTGAAGTTAGGTCCAGTTTCAATGTGTTTACATCAGCAAAGATTATAACGTATTCTGAGAGAAATTAATAAATGAAATTAAAGTTTGTACTATGTGTACTGTTTTCGTACCTTGTCTGAAACATAAACTACATGTATGTTTGTCTGTGCACATGTACTGTATGCACCAGAATTGCCCCCTTGGATCAATAAAGTTAATCGTAATCTTAAAATTACCCATGTAAAAACTGCACACATCCAAATTCTTCAAGAAAAGACTTGCCTAATACATTTCATCTTCAGATGGTTCCTTTGAAAAGCAGTTTTAAAAGTTTATTTCTAAGATGACTGGTAATCATAAACAGCTGAAGTGCAACTGCTGGTGAAGAAAGTGGAATGCTACAAAACTGCAAGCAATGAAAAGTCTGCTGGAATGGACAGCTTGATCCTTAATTAACACCCTTCCTTAAAAGCCATGTACAGGGAGTGACAGTTTAAACATATACTAATTTCATAAACACCAAGAATACACACAAAGCTCCATCAAAACTGACTTCATGATAAAACTTTTTAAGCAATTATAGTTTTTAAACACATTGCATGTGTATCTTTTATTTCTCCCACTTTTCAAAGGAGTGTTATGAAAATAATCTAAGACTTGAGTCCTTAAATGGACAAATATTATTTCTAAGTACATTTCAAGACAAAGAGACAATGAATACTGCTGCAGAACAGTAAACATTTAGACAGTTACACGCCAGTTTCATCAATATATTTTCACACCTTTTACAGACATCTTTCCTTCGTTGCAGTCTGCTTCGCTATTAAGAAAGTGTCTCCATTTCTCAATAGTTAGGATAGTTGTACAGCCACGTTCTCCAAATATTCTAATGTGGCATTGTAAACATGAATGCAAATAAAAAAAAAAAATCACTTTTCAAGTATGTGTTTAAAGTCCAGTTTATCCATCAGTTTCAAAAATAACTAAAAATTCCCAGGACCCATTGGAAAAATATCCATCTCTGCTTCCTTCCTTCATGAGGACATCATATGCAAGATCAGTTTTAAATTTTGGAAACAAAAAAGAAATTAGGAAGAATTAAGAGATTACATATATATATATATATATATATATATATATATATATATATATATATATATATATATATATATATATTCACTGTTCAAATGAGCATTTACAAAAACAAAAATTCTGCTCTTACTCTGCTTCACCGATGCAATTGGAAAAGAAAGATCTCCTGATGACAAAATAAATGATCAAATGTCACATTTTTCCAATTGCTTCCCTGTTGTGTTCTTTTTCTTCTGACATTTAGTCCCGCTTAGGGTGAAGCTGTTGCTTCCAGGCATCATTTAAATAAACAAGTCGCTTGTAGTTAAGAACAAAAAGGACCAAGTTCAGTATGTATGCTATGACGCTGACAATACAAAAATCTTTCAACACAAAGTAAAGAACGTAGCTTAGGTAGAGAGAGCCCATTACTGACACAATGGATGTGGTCATGAGAATGAGAGCTGCCATCGCACTCACTGTCATCCCTGCAGAAACAAAAAAGGGGGGGGAATCAGCATGGCGGTTATATCTCAGGTCTGTTCCTGGCTGGGGTGGAGGTTTAACACCCTTACTGCTTTACAGGCTTTTTATGAAATTTTCATTAAACACTCAGTCTTTGTATTTAAGAGATTTAACTGAAGTATAGTATGGTCGTGCCAAGATAGCACAATTACTTTTTAGTACCTTTCAACCTGCACTCTTAGACTTACCTAGTAACAGCTGGAATATGTAAAACACAAAGCCGTAGACACTGTTCGGCTGGTTCATTACGCCGTTTTTTCCAAATACTGAGCCAAACAGCCCAAATCCTCGACCCCACCTGAAGAGACAGATGGTGCTTAGGTTTAGTTCACTGTAAAATATAAACAAATTGCATCACCATAAAATTATGACCTCTTTATAAAATATTTTCAGCTTGATACTGCAAAAGACTTAGATGGAAACATTAAGAGCAAATACCAACAGTCAGTAAACAGCACAGAAAAGTAATAGATTAATGCTGGGCCATTTAATTAAATACTTGAAACTAGGTACCAGCAGAAAGACACATTGACTGGAGGAAATGGTTAAAAACTGGCCCAAAATGCTTCACTTAGGCTCGTCTCTGTCCAAAAATTTCTTTTTTAGAGGAAAAAAAAATATTTCTAACTATTTTTGCCAAACTATACCTTATTTCTTTGACAGACCCCATTGTAATTATCCACCAAATTGCAATGATTTTTTCAGCAGTTTGATTTATTTTTAGTCAATGTAACCCTCAATGTTCATAGAAGCCTATAAAAAACCAACTAAGATTTCCAGGAGATTCATAGTGAAATCCCACAATCAACAGCAGAAACCTGCCTTGGAAATGAAAGTGAGCTCAAAATCAGACAGAGAAAATGATCTGATTATTTTGTGTCATTTAGTCTGACTTATTAAACTAAACCAGGGCCAATTTTCAATTTTTACCTGCTGGTGCCTACTAAAACAGAATGCCTGGTTGTCACATTTTGGGTAAGAGAAACCCAAACCTTTTTTTTTTGGAATATATTAGCCTAAAAGTAGAAAGATGAAGTACATCTTTTTAAGCAGAATTTATGCAAATGTTGTTGTTCCACATATAAGTGCTGCAAGAGCTAAAGAAACTATGACAAAAAGTGTAACAGTCTTGTTTTGGAAGGACAATCCACAGAAAATTAAGCACCAGACAAACTAATCCCGTTGTGCCAATATACTGAGCAATTTGTTGTCATTTTAAATTTTAAATCAAATAGTACAATCCAAGATCGAAGTACTTCAAGTGTCATCAACTACAAACACCCTACTGTTTTATCTGCATGTTCTATATATATATCCATGGATAAATGCTTATTATAGCCCTCAACTAGGTTTCGTGCTGTTGTAAATGACAGCACTATATTCCCCAGAGAGTCCTGTCATTTGGTCCGACCATCTAAGCCATACCCATCCCATACTCAGCTGCTTGTACAATTTCTAGAACTACTGGATGGATTACCAGAAAATGTGAAAGTTAATAGAAATGTTTTTACCTGAATGCTCAAAGTCCTCATTGTCATATGTAGTTCCGAAAGTATACTTACTCATTTATTGCTCATTCCACTTATATGACAATTTGCTGAGTCTTTCCCCACTGGTTAAGTGGCTACTTGTATTCTTTTGTTTATGTTTCAATGTCCATGTTTGAGAAAGTCATTTATTTATATGTTTAAATTTTTGTTAACATTTTACATTAACTTCACCTTCATAATGCATTCGTAGAACATTCAGTACACCTTCATAATGCATTCAGAGGACATTCATAAGAAACATGCAAGTATACCTTAACATCCTAACATACTTTTAACAGCATTAATATAAGACATTATAGAACCATAATCATAAAATCATAAATGTAAAGCATTACCAAATATTTATATTGTATTTATTTCTCTTTTACACTATCACTAAAATTTTCTGTGAGTAAATACTATAACAGTAAATACTATAACACTAATGGTGTGTACCAAAGGTATTGAAACTGTGGGGCACGCCCCGCTGGTGAGGTGTGAAAGAATTGGGGGGTGGGGGAACAAGTGAGGGAAAAAAAAAAAGTCTGTTGGGGGGTTGAGCTGGAGGCAAATCTATTTTGAAAATATTAAAAATAACGTGAACACATTATATGCCTGTAGACAACGCCAACACATTGAAATAATTAAAATGTGCAAAATATTGTAGTGCAAAAAACCAAATGTCAATGGTGTATTGTAAATATTGTAATGTATTGAATACATTAAACTGTCAAGTCCAATAATGTAATGAAAGTTTACAATGGGAAAATTGCTGAATTAATGCTTACATAGGCTACTTGGAGGAGCCATGGAGAAAAGTGTTAAAAGAAAATGTAATGCCAAAGAAAGAACATAAAATACGACAACACTAGTGGTGGATGGTGATTTTTACAATGGGGGAAGCACAGTGTCAACAGTTGGCAGTATAATCGGTCAGCTACTTATACATAAATTCTGCTCTCCTTTATTTTTTGTAAGATAAGTATTATTCTGCCATATCAGCATGGCTGCTTCTCAAGCAATTTCACCATTTTAGCATGCACAGTTAGCAAGCAACCACCAAAGTAGTCCACTAGAAATCACTTAAATATATAAACACAGTTGAGAACAAAGCTGACGGTACAATCATTTATATAATAAATAAATGAGAATAATAAATAAATGCAATCCAGATGTTATGGTCTTCAATCAGGACCATTTCAGATTGCTTTAACCTGTCTTTACTGTCAGTGGGAGGTTCATGGTTTTGAACCCCAGAGAGCACTAGGTTGCCACTTTTTTGCTCTTCTTGTAAAGTGGCCCATACATTCATCAGAACTGCTGCATAAACTTATGTACATTATTAAACTGAAATGACAGATCAGTATAAATGTAGTTTTTTGAGACAGGATATAATCCTTCCTGCAGCTTCCTTGCGCCAAAACAAAACCAGAGCTGGAAGGACATTGCCAGCAGGAAAGAGTTTGCTTACTCCATTATTTTGCTGTGCAGAAACTAAGAGACGAAAGAAAAAGAAAGCTAACTGGTATAACTAGAATTCTTATAGATAACAAAGGCTTAATGCAGTCTGCCTTTGAGGCAAAAAAACCAAAAGGATAATTGGTAAATAATTTGGTAACGACAAAGGCTGAATAGTTCAATTTGTTAAAATGAATGATGGCAGCATTTAGACCTGCAGTTCTTATAAATGTCAAAGGTGTAATAACTATTTTGTAACAATTGTATAAATTTAAGTTGTTGTTGCTACTTTGATAATGCCTTTTCCAGTGTGGTTCAACAACAAGTTCTTGATTAGTAACAGGAAAAGTAAGAACATGTTCATTCACCAGATATCCTTAAATTCAAGACCTCTACTGCTGACATGTTTTGTACTATTCCTTGCCTGTGCAAAGATACATTTTACATGCACAAAAATTAGCATAATGTAAAAGCGGACTCAGTTTTCAACTTTGAATATACTTGTAAACAATTATGTTAGGGAGAAAATGCATTGCTACTGCTAAAGTGAAATGTAAAATATTTCACTTTATATATATATTTGTCAACCAATGTCAAATATGGAGCCCATTTCAAATGACAGAAGCCCTATACAAGATGTAGAAGTAAAAAGAAAAACATGCATGACATTCCTATTGGTGGAAGCTAACTACTACTTAACTCGACCACCAAGCCATTCCAATTCAAATCTGGTTTTGTAAGAAAAGCGATAGTGCAGCACTAAATATACTGTAATGAAACTTGTTTTAATAACAAGAGCCCAAAGACTTGCATACCTCGATACTATAATTATTTATAAATATTTTGCTCATTTAGTTGCAAGCCCCATTAACTGAGCCATTTTACCATGAGTGGTACCCATACGTCTAGCAAGCTCAGCGTGTACAACGGGATTAACAGTGGATTGAAAGGCCATAGAAAACCGCTCCGACCTCAGGTAATGGGGTCTATAGATCTACTGTGTTATCGATCACAAATTCGTCCAACCTTCCTAATAGAACGTAATATTAGAAATGTTAAATCCTTCATAGTGACTGCTTGAATATAAAGGGGTAACATGGTATGGTCTGCTACAATAACTGCATGTAAATATTAGCGGCACATCTTTTCAAACAAGGAGCAGTTTCGAAATAATGTTACCTGTAAAACATCCGAAATAGATGCAAACGTATGACACAGCAAGTGAGCAATTTGTCGCTGTATGGGTGGCTTGTACGACCCAAGAACAAAAAAGATTTATCGGGGTAACTACACAGGAGTAAAAAAAAAAAGCATATAGCCAGCTGAGTACAAAGAAAAATTATAATGTACTTGATATTAAACTACAATTCTCTTCAACTAGGTAAATGTTAACCCAGTTTACAGTGAACTACATTACTAGAGACATACTAATCATAATTAGCACAAGGGGATTCTTCAAATAAGAGAAAAAATAAATATAACTTGGACCATTTTGCAAAATAATGCATCGGTGATGCACCGCTTCACTCACTAAATCTTTTCACAAGATTAAGTCAGCTAGCTGCAATTTATCTACTTAAAATTTACTATCAGCGTTCATATAATAGCTTGCACTCGTCTCACTGCTTTACAGACACTGTCATAAACTTATATATATATAGTACTTATAGTGGCGGTACACTTTTTTTGTTTCTTTTGAATTTTATTTTATTTACCAATAACTGCCCAAGGTACCTGGAGTTGAACACTTTACAGCAGCCCATGGAAGTGATCACGTCGCATATGGCTTGGTAATTCGGGTCTCTCGCCTTTTCCCTTCCTACATGGAGGGCGTACATTGACAGCACCATACCGAACATGCAGACTAAGAGCCGAGCTATTCTTTCCCACCGAGGAGTAGACACTCTGAGGACGGGCGCCGCCATCTTTCTCCGGCGTCGCGCGGGTGCGCATCCGCCTGCCCAAAGCGGCGCTGTGTTATAGCGTGTGGGAGGCTGGTGCCACGTTTTGGAAGCAGCTCCTCACAGACACCTCCTTCACAGTCTACGCTTGTAGGCATAACTGCAATTTATTATGCAATTATAAAACAATCTTACAGTCCTAGAATTTACCTTTGCTAAAACTACGGTTATGAGAGGCTCACGCCACACCATATTTTGGAAAGAGTGCCTCATAGGCATAACTGCTATTTATTATGTCCAAGAAATTACTCTAGAATTTACGGAAAATGCTGTTAATGGAAATAGTGTTCGAGTCTCTGGCATGGCTTTGTGGGTGGAGTTTGTTTGTTCTTCCCCTTGTCCTCAGGCGATCTACTGTGATTTTCCCCCACAGTCCAAACCCATATTGTCCATAGGTGTGTCTATGTGAGTGTGCCCTGCAATGGATTGGTGCCCCATCCCGGGTAATTTCCTGCTTTGTACCCATAGGCTCTGGACCCCCACGACTCTGAGCAGGACAAGTGATTATGAAAGAAGATCAGGTAGACGGCTATGTTGGTTTGTCTTACTTCCTTCTTCATCACAAAAAGTTTTTTTTTTTGGTTATTTATTTTTACTTTTGTTGTCAATTAATTTTCTGTCAAGACAAGTCGAATAACTTGTATTTGGCTTCTATTTCAAACTTTGCAGAGACATTGTACAGATGCTGGACTGGAACCCGTTAAATTTTGAGGCAGATTGCCCCAAAACTGAAGCAGTGCCACTCAGTGGCAGCAAAGAGAAAGGTGAAAGTAGATACATTTGACCTCCTGATTGTGAAAAGTCCCATAGTATTTTATGGATCTCATTGCAGCTAAGATTATATGGATGAAGATCTACAACTGGTAACCTAAATTAGTAGGCCAATGTCTCGCTTATTTGAAAGGGAAAAAACACACCACAGGCACAGAAAAATCAACTTTTTGGTCACTAAATTAGATGAGGTTACATATGGCAGGTTGTTACAGCAAAATAGTTAAAAGAATATTTTGAAAAGTAATATTTATAATTTTTGGCAAAGCAACAAAGTAATAGGAACTCAGATAGAGCAGAAATGAACCAGAAAACCTGACAAGAACAAGCAGAGACAGGGAGAAGAGGAGCAGCGTTTGTGGATGCTAATGCTAATTAGAACAAACAGACAGTGAGGAGAGGAGTAGCATTTGTGGATGCTAATGTGAAGAAGCAGAGATAGCGAGGAGAGGATCAGCGTTCTTTGATGCTAATGCTAATGAGAACAAGCAGAGACAGTGAGGAGAGGAGCAGCTGTTGTGGATGCTAATGCTAATGAGAAGAACCACAAAGAGGAGTAAGAAAAATCTGATGCAGATGAAAAGTTTGCTGAAACTGACAGGTGTGGATAGAAAATATTGCATTGTTACATGTTTAAGTAATTAATAACTTATTATCATTGGCAAAGACTGATTTGTGCGTTTGACGCCATTGTGGTCTTTATGAGCTCCAGCATCTTTGAATTTACAAATTAAGCACTGGGCAACATTGACTACATTCCTGGCCAGGTGATGCCTGCATGCCTCAAAATCAGAATCATCCCGGTGTCTAAGAAGTTGACTATGTCCTATCACAATAAATACCAGCCTTTGGCACTTACGCCTGTCATCATGAAGTGCTTCAAGAGGCTGGTATTGAGGCACTTGAAGCCAAAACACCCAGACCAACTAAACCCCCTACAGTTTACCTGTCACCCAAACAGGACCATTGATGATGCCCTTTCCATTGTCCTCCACCTCAGCCTCTCACACCTGGATAGAAAAGACAACTATGTTAGAATGCTGTTCATTAACTTCCGTTCATCATTCAACACAATCATCCCACAGAGGCGGGTAGGGAAGTTGAACCTGCTGGGCATGGACAACAACCTGTCTCTAAATGTTGTGAAAACAAAATAATCTGACTGCTTGTTGTCCCTTGAACATCAATGGCTTTGCTATGGAGACAGTCTGCAGTATGAAGTTCCTGGGAGTGCACATGGCAGACAACCTCTCTTGGACCCTGTATGGAATATTATATAGTACTGTATAACACTTAGAGAATGCAATCATTAATACATTATAAAGATATAACCAGAAGCTGCTGTAAACCATATAGAGTGTGACCTAGTGACCTTTAGAGAATGTAGATCAAGTTCACCCCAAAAGACAGGGAATAATAGTGAAGACACTGAGGGGCAGAATACCAGAGCACCGGTAAGGAAGCACAATGATTGCAATTGGTCCAGAAACATGATGCTTACGACACCCCCTGTAACAAATATCTTGATAAGAGATATGAAAAAATGTATAAAAATCAGTGTAATTCGTCATGGGATACACTTCTGCAGGGTGTCCAGTTTTGGTTGTAACTTTGATGTTGCAATAAAGAACTGACTTAAATTCTACACAAGCAACTTCTGACTCCTGATTCGGCTCAAACGAAAAACCTGCACACCACCTCAATTACCAAGACAGTCCAGCAGTGTCTCCGCTTCCTACAGAGGCCGAGGGACCATAAAGAGCGTCATTCATCTGCCATGCAAACAGCATGGTGACAGACCCCTCTCACCCATCCTTTGGCAGAAAGTTCCAGAGAATCCAAACAGTCACTGCCAGACACTGCAACAGCTTCTTTCCTCAAGCAGTCAGGCTTCCCCATACCCTGCTGCCCCCCCAGCACCGACACTGTCCCAACAAGTAACCATCAAGACATCCTCTACTTTAATTTATAGAAAGTCTTTTGGTTTTACAGTCAACAGCCATTCTTTTAGAACTTAAGAACATTAATTTAAACATGTGGTCACAGTTGTGACTAGTGGAAGTAAACAGGTTAAATACAGTAGTATTGGCTATTACCAATAACCTACTAATGTTTTATTTTATAATTGTGAGTACTGCAAGTTGCAGGGGACAGGTCTCAATAACAGTGGCACAGCAAATTGGTAAGAACTTAAACATGAGTAAAGGAAGCAGGAACATTAAGTCAGACATAATAATGAGGATAACAATGTCACAAATAAGAAAAGAGGAAGAGCCTGATTGAAGCAATCTTTTCCGTTTTTTTTTTGTGTGGATTACACATAAAAGAGTGTTGAAACTATTTCAAAAGTGTGTGTGTGTTTGTGTGTCTGTGGTTAAGTATGTGATACGGTGTGGGGCCCAAATTTTCCAGTCCCTTCAACTCAATTTTATAAAAATCAGTAACTGCAATCAAAAAACAAAAAATGTCAAGTCATGGATTTTGTTTGCCTAATTATGGTTAATTATGGCTAGGTAGGGGTTAAGGTTGTCATTGGTTGGATTAGGGTTTTACCTATAGAAATGAATGGGCAGTCGCTACAAAGATATAAATACAAACATCTGTGTGTGTGTGTGTGTGTGTGTCGATCTATATTATGCATTTGGAGGAGGGGTAGATGAATAAATTAGTGTTATGGTTATTTGTTCTGCCAAATGTAAACCACTATATATAAGAACTGGCATTGAACACTTCTTTGTGAAACAAGGATAAGGCAGGACACACCCTACAGTGGATGGAATATTTCATCATGCATCTGGTAATTATGCACAAACAAAAGAATGTGATTGTGTAATTCTCCCTGTAGACTTGCTTAGATGTCAACATTTAAGTTGTTGAACAACAAAATGGAAAGTGTTCATAAAAGGTACAATTATTAATTTATGTGTGTGTGTGTGTATGACTAATTACAGAATCAATCAACAGTTTGGACGCACCTTCTGATAATGATTTGATTTTTAATAAGATAATGACCCTAAGCACACCTCAAAGTTATGTATATACCGTTATCTTGTGGACAAGGAAAGACGACCTGCCCCATAATCCCCTGATCAAAAACCTATAGAGCTGGTTTGGGATGAGTTGGATTGAAGAGTAAGAGTAAGGTAGCCAACTTATGCCCAGAACTTGTGGAAACTCCTTCAGGACTGTTGGAGAAACATTCCAGGTCACTAAATCTGGAAGCTGGTTCAAAGAATGCAGAGCCTGCAATGTTGTCATCAAAGTAAAATGGGGTTATTTTGAAGAGTGTAAAATTTGAGAATTTTTTGAACAGTTGAACACTTCTTTTGGTTGTTATAATAATTGATATGTATTACTTAATTGCCTTGAGGCCTTTTACTATAAAGTGAATAACACTGCTAAATTAGAGACCAATGCATAAAGAACAGGCATGTCCAGACTTTTGACTGTAGCTATTTCTGTTATTCAGATAAGGATATTATTTAATATAGTTTACTTTTAATTGCCAACTGCAAACTGCATAGATAAGATAATTTGTTAAGCTAACTAAAATTCACAAGTAGTTATACTGCATGAAATACTGAATAACTAAAAAAAAAAAAAACGAACTGCATGCTGTTTAATATTATAGTGAGTGGGCGGGAATTGGAGCTTTGCGTTACCTTTGCCTGAAAATAGTAAATGTGAAAGTATTTAGGGGCTGGTTTGGACTGTTTGTAACTATTTTGAAGCGTTTTCATTGGAATATATATATATAGTAACTGAATTTCATAGCTTATCTGTGTATTTCTTGAACAAATGGAGCGCTGGAAAGGCAGAGTAGCTCTGGTGACCGGGGCTTCGGTCGGAATCGGAGCGGCTGTTGCCCGAGAGCTTGTGCAGCACGGCATGAAGGTGGTTGGCTGTGCCAGGAGCGTGGACAAAATTGAGGTTCATTCTTATTATTTAAAAAATTGGGACAACAATTGGACTTTATAGCAGTAGCACAGAACATAGGAACTATTGTCGAAGTACTAATTTAAACACACGATGAGCCGAGGCACAATGCTCTGGGCTAGCTAGTTAGCTAAGATTAGCTAGTTGGCTAGGTGGTTCGTGAAGTCCAAGATCGCGGAAACTGTTGCGCGTTCATGTGTCGTTTGGCTTCTTCATTGTGCATTTTATGTGAGCTACATGTGTAGCATGCTGCTAGAACTCTGTTTGCATACAATGCTTGAAATTGTTGATATGTATTGATTAATAAGTAGTTTAAGATGAATTTCTTTTAAACGGGCAACGCTCTAGGATATTTTGGGGTGTGCGTGACGTCACCACCTCTGAATAATAGCAATTATTAATAATCCAATTTGTATGAATCTACCCTTAGTTTTGTAAGATTAAGTATTTACGCGGATTACGGTTTCCTCTGAAAAACATTTCTAACATTGAATTACTTAAAATGTGTAAGGCTTATTGGGCCAGTTTCTCTAATGTATCCTTTATATGTATATTATCTATCATATCCCATAAGTTTAAACATAAAGAATTATTAACGCATTAAAAAAAAAGTCTATAACTGCAGATTTTCTTGAACTGTATAATTCAACTATATAATTCAGCTGAGAAAAAGGAGCTCGAAAGGGGTACTCTAGATACAAAACGGGAGCATCATAACAAAACGCGGCACAATCATAATTTTATGTTATTTTGTTTTGATTGTTGGAAGCTAAATTTGTAATTTAAATTAAAATTTGATCAATTGCCCAGCCCTACTTAAAAGGCTTGGCTCTAGGCCACTTAAGATTATTATGATTCTTACTTGAAGTTGAGATGTCATAAAATAGCTCTTCTGGGGGTCTCATTGCAATATCAACATCATATTTTCTGATTGTCGTTTAGAAACTGGCAGCGGAGTGTCAGAGTGCAGGATTCCCAGGCACCCTGATCCCCTACAAATGTGATCTCTCCATTGAAGAGGAGATCTTGTCCATGTTCTCTGCTATCAAGACTCTTCACCAGGGTGTAGACGTGTGCATCAACAATGCTGGCTTGGCCTGTGCGGAGCCGTTGTTGAGTGGCAGGACTGAAGGTTGGAGGACAATGATTGATGTAAGCGGTTTCCAACCATTTCCTACTGTCCATATCTACCACAGCCCACACGGCACTAAAGCAACACACCTCTGTCTGACCATTTTGCAAATATCCACCTTCCCAACTGAACTCCTCTTTTTTAATATACAGAAATTAATACTTAATGACTTGCACTGAGCTCCAATAATTAAATGAGCTACATTACTAAATGAAATATTTTTGAATGGGGGAATTGGACATATTTCCCATCTATAAATTATTCTCAGTTTGTTTAGTATTTTTAACTGTGCCATAGATTCACAGGTAGTGGTTATTCTGCCCTTATTTACGACACTTTTTGGGCGTTCCTTGTAAGTGCCTGACAGCTTTCTTTGTTACTTTGGACTGCTGTAAATCGGCACGCAGGCTAAACAATGTCTTATCAGTTATTCTTTTTCTTTTCAGTAGCTGTAATTGTATTACTAGCCATATCATTTAAGTTGCAACTCGGAACCCAGGTGTCTCTGGGAAAGTAATTCTGGGTAAATTGCACTGCATTGGCACATAGGTGAAAACGTAAGCCAGGGAAATAGGATGGCGGTGACACTGTTACTTGAAGAACTCAGGAGTGTAACTTGTCAATATCCGTTAATGTACCTACTGTTTATGACACCAAACTGACAATATGGGTCAAACTAGATCAGCACCTTAATAGATAAGGCTAAAAAAAACTCCTCAAGCTGTTCTGTCCTACCAAGGCCTATTCAGTGGGTGTTTTCTTCCAGATAAACATCCTTGCCCTGTCGATATGCACACGTGAGGCCTACCAGTCGATGAAGGAGAGGAACATAGATGATGGCCACATTATCAACATTAACAGGTACAGCTTGATCCCCCCCCATTAGTAAATCTGGTATGCAAGAAGTTTTGTGAGTGCAGAAGGATAATAAGAATAGCGAGCGTATAGTCATTTTTATTCAGTTCCCTCTGTTTATTTTGTCCTTCCAAAAATAATATATCCAATAAAATCTCAAGGCAGAAATAATCTTCTCTGAGCCCTGTAGCCTTTTCAGAAGTTTCTGTTATCCAGTTGCAGATATGTCGTTCTGTGAAATTGAGCAAAATTGAGTTTTGGGGGAAATAATTAGCCTTTATTCTCTGCCCCTACTGCACAGCATGTGTGGACACAGGGTAGTGCCAAATGCTGACGTGCACTTCTACACAGCCACCAAGTATGCAGTGACTGCGCTGACTGAGGCCCTTAGGCAGGAGCTGTGCGACGCCAAGACTCACATCAGGGCCACGGTATGAGCAGGTAGAACCCATGCTGAGTGCTGTCCTGTGCTGCGGAAGAACCCCCACCTGGAGCATCTCTGCAGTTCAGTGGAACCTCAGCTGTGGAGCAGTCATAGCTATTAATTTAGACTTGTGAAGGTGGTTTTTGTATCTTTGGAAGTAGTTTTTATTCATGCCCAGTAAAAACAATTGAACAGTTGACTTTTCCTTCTGATGAACTGAGATGCCTTTAAATTTTTTTTTTTACACTTTTACAGTGTATCTCGCCTGGCTTGGTGGAGACTGAGTTTGCTTTTAGGCTTTATGACAGGACCCCAGAGAAGGCAGCTGCTGCATACGAGAGTATAAAGGTGAGAATGCAAATACTGTAAGCTCTTTTGGTAATGATCAGTGCACTGAGCCATGCTTTGGAGAACCCAGGTCGCTTGGATACAAGAGTAGTACCTGAGGTCAGATGAAGTGCGTTTTCCCTAAAAAGGACATGTGATGGCCCTGTGATTAACTCATTTAGATTAACATTAACCACACAAAGCCGTAGCTTGACAAAACAGGAACTGTGGGTCACAAGCATGGGTGGATGATGCTTGATAATGATGTTAATCATTTTTTGAAAATCCATAATGGACTTTAAAAAAGATTAGATTTTAAAAGTGAAAATAGTCCTTTTGAAATAAATTCATTTTTTGAATTTGAATGTATAGTGCAGGGGGGGGGTTCTAGCTATTTGTAAAGATCAGGGATTAAGTCAAGTTTAATTGGGGCAAGCTTTTTCTTGAAGATTGACCCCAGGGCTAAAATACTCGGGGCTATAGTCCCGACTGGTTGGACCTAACAACACTCATGATATAGTGTGTATGCATGCACTTTGTTGGGATAAAAAGTATGGAAGATGGTTAGAGACATTTATACATACGTTCATACATGACCTATGCTTCCTGCAAAACTTTGAGTTTGTGTCCTCTCTCTTGTAGTGTTTAAAGGCACAAGATATAGCCAGCGCAGTCACATATGCCCTCAGTGCCCCCCCTCATGTGCAGGTATGCGGAAGTGACATAGTATACGAGCGTATGTGTTGGCATGTTTGTGTTAAGCATATGAGAGTGCATCCTTTGTGTATTGGGCACTACTTATTTAGAGAAACTAAGACAATAATTTTTGGTAATTTCTGTTAACAGAGGGCAGTCTAACAATCATGCCTTTGGAGTGTATGTGAAAGAAACTGGTTGTAAAAAAAAAGGATGTAGATAATTGTTTCTAGAAGTTTTTGGAAAATGTTTTTTTTTTTTTTGCTCATTTATAATTCTCTCATATCCAGGTTGGAGATATTCAAATGAGACCTGTAGAGCAAGTGTCCTAGTAGGTGTCCAACTGTCGAAAGTTGCATCAGTCAAGTCTGCATCGTCAATAGCTGTTTAATATCCTGCTGGCACTTCTAGAGATAATTTGGTTTAGGAAAGCTTGGGGGTGAGAAATTGCCGTAACATAAGAAGTACATATGACCTATGAAAGAATGAATTTTAACGAGTCATTCAGAGTGCAGTGGGAATGTGTGCAAGAATTAAGGTGTTTCTTCAGACTTTTAATGGAAATTACCAGCAAAGCTTCCCTGTCCATACAGTCACTTCTTGGCCACACAATGTCCAATCAATTGCATGGTGGTGGAATTTACACATATTAGGTTAAAAAGATGTTTGAAGAAATGTCCCAGCTTTTACCATGTTGTTCCAATGAAACTTGAATTTTTATGCGGTAACCTTGTTGCACTTGATCAAATTTAGGGGGGAAAAAAATCACTAGGTAATCACTAAAATTACTACTCCTGTTACTTAATTCAACACTATTGGCTGTTCCCAATAGATAAAGTTTGTTTTCCTTGTTTAGATGGTTTCCATTTTTTCTGCATATGTCATTTTGTGCAGTCTGGTTTATAAATGCAGAACTAATTTACAATTTAGGTACAAAATGAGGTTGGTTTGTTTAAATGTGATTTAAACAGGACATTTCTCCTAAAGATAAACATTTAACACCATGGCCTGGGAGCTCTGGTGAGAATAGAAAAGAGTGAAAATGGAAATTGAACAATCTTTAATTGCATTGTTTATCCCATCTCTTACAATCTGTCAATTTAATGCTGAATTCAAGCTCAATTGAAATATGGAAGGGGGTTATTTTCACTACTTGCCTTTTCTTCATTTATCAACTTGATTTTTTGATTTATAAATTTACTTAGACTTTTATTCTGTATTGTTGTTTGAAATTGTGTAAAATTTCTACACATCCATTTATTTTTTCCTTTTGGAATTACAGTGGTCCTGGAATATATATGGTATAAATAGGAATATGCTTTTCATGGAGCCTGCATTCACATCGCAACCATAGATTAAATGACAATGTGTGATCATAAACACACAACTCTTTTTGATATTGTGTGAGAAAATGGAGGACTCTGAAGACACTGGAAACCTGGAGAAAGTGCAGAGCGGGGGCTGCATCTCAAATTTTTTTTACTAATTTAACTGGTTTGACCTTTGTCAGGGCAACAGCTGACCCCCTGGTTTATGTTGTATCGAAATCTAATGTAGGCTACTCTAATTTTGGAAATTATATTAATTTACAATGAAGTTCATTAAAGTACAGATTTTAACAAGCTGCAGTTCCTGGGAGAATACTTTTTATCTGCCTAAGTTCCAGATTTCGTGATAAACTATGAACGACCAGCTTAGTCTGTTGAATTCTACGCATATCTATCGGGTTGAGATTACGAAATCTAGTATATATGACATGGCTAAATACGAATATAAACACGTTAACTGTATGAGAACAGTCAAATTCATTTAATATTATAACTCCATCCAATTTCTATACCCGCTTATAGAATAAAATATAGACCGAGTATTTGAACAGCGACTAGAGGTGACTGACATACTGTAATAGCTGAGGTCTTAGAAACAATATTTTACTTTCGTAAAAGTCCTGATGCATAAGCTTATTGCATTTGATCCGCACTCCACAACATATGATGGCGCTATAGATACTGTCGCTTACGATTCGATGAGGTTAACCAGCAAAAAAGATGCGGAATGTGGGGCGGTGCGGAGACTGTGGATATCTGGAGGGAGGAGTTTGATCCTGGGGGAGTGAGCATTCATTGCAACTAGTATTCGGAAGGAACTTCTGGTGTTTATCACGAAAAACTAAATCATAGTGGGATGGGTAACTGTCATACTGTTGGACCAAATGAAGCCCTCGTTGTTTCAGGTAAGGGTATTTATTCGTCACATACCAGCAGATGATTGCCTTTGTTTTGTATGGTAAAAATTCAAAAGGAGCAGCCACAGGGAATGCAGCGGTTTCTTTTAGAGGATCATTCACCTTAATTAAATGAGTTATCGAAAGTCATGTTAACTAAAGAACACATTTATTTATATATATATATATATATATTTTTTTTTTTAAGTTGGATTTCTTTGTTATTTGGATTCTTAGTTGTGATTCCAGTATTCTGCGGTAAATAAGTCGGCTTAGATTTCATGCACAATTCCTTTTATGTGCGAGCAAACAAACAAATGACACGACCTCAGCCACGTAGCCACGTAGTAAAGGGATTTGAAACCGCCCTGAAATACATTTACTATCGATCAGACACTTAGCCAGATAGCAAACTTATCAAACCACCCTTGAAACCTATTGGCAGCGTTGCCGGACACCCCTCGAAACTTATTTCTGGCTACGGGCCTGTACGACTGCGTATCTTCTGTGCATTTTAAACGAGATTTAAAATAAGGCAGCTTTGAGAAACAAGGAATAAAAGTCCCAAATGAGCATGTGGTGTTCTGGAAGCTGATATTGTGGAAAAAATCCCCTGCTACCGCTTTAGTTGATGGAGAAAAACAATCTGCCTTTAATTATAAACATATTTGATAACAGCATGGTACGCCGGTCCATCTCAAGTGTCAATAGCCGAATGGATAGACTCCAATTTAGAAAAGGTGTCGTTTAGCAGGGTTATTAAGTCGTGTAGGGTTACCTGGCATGGTAGCTACATCAAAATACTTGTCATTGTAAGTGCTGTTTTGAACTGATAGAATAAACCATGCAAGAGTTACTTGGCTTTCTTTATCTGGACAGTAAAAACGGCAAAAAGCCCAGCGTAACAGTAACTCTAACATTGAACCACTATTTGTCGGACTTCGTTTTCAATTTAACATAGAGTATGTTAATGTTGACATTAAAGTGAGTCGTTTTTATATCCCTATAAGTACTTTAACTGATTTTTTTCCCCACCTAGACAGTCGTTTAAAATTTGGCTCAGAGTATATGACACTTGTCAATTCGTTTTATGCCCATGATATTAAATTTTACATTTGCTAAAGAGCACACTTGAGTAATTACTGTTTTACGGCCATGATAGATGTTTTTCAATCAACCACATAGTATACATGGCACATCAGTGACTTTGTGACACCTGTAAAACTCATTTATATATTTTTAAAATAAGATAAAATCTTCTTGTCTAATATGGAAAAATTATTATTATTAATTTTCATATTAACCGCTAGATTACATAAATCTCATAGGCTAATAATGCAATTTGGAAAACGTAATATTTCCAGTTTTAAAATGAGGGACACGACTTAATCATTTTCTTGAAAGCAAAACAATTTTGATGTTAACAATCATTATCATTAAAAGAATTCATTTTTACTGTATAAAAAAATCTATTATTTTGGACAGTTTGAAGCATGTTTATGCTTTCTGGATGCTAAAAAAAAATAAAAATTAAAGGTTCAGTTCATTAATCTTTTTTTTTTTTTTTCCTCTTTAGTCAGTGACCCTGATCTGAGATACAAGTCAATAGCAAAGGGCCCATATACACACACATATACACTGGAAATTTAGAGATGCCAGCTGGCCTAACTATTTCTAACCTGTATTTGGAATGTCGGAGGAAGATTATGTGGAGTAAACCTGGACAACAGGAGGAGGACAGTCAAGCTCCATGCACACGTAGCAAGGACTGGAATCAAACTCACAACCCAGTGCCACTTAGCTTTAGTTCAGTCTTAGAAACAGTGTATTATATACAGGGTTTTTATGTAACATTTTTAGTTAGGAAACAGTTTCAGCATTTTCAGGAAGTAGAAATTTCCCTAATTGGAAGTACTGGCACTTACAACTTAAAAAATATGGAATTACAAAATGTATATCTACATTTTGTGCTTCTCTGCAATGTCAATTACTATATCAACCCCCATGATCCAGTTCCCAAAGAATAGAAGATAGCGTGCATGCACCAGTGCATGCACCAATTATTTACTCAGGGCATGCAAATAGTTCCTGAGCTTTTTTGCATTGTCAGTGAGTGAATTTCTCAGTCAAAGCTTTTGAAAAGCGAATGATCCAGGATGAGAGGTTGTGTTGACTGAATATTTTCCATCATTGACAGAATACAGTACTGTGCAGCCAAAGAAAATGTTTAAATGATCTTTATGTTGGTGTAAGACGATGCTTTTATCCCTGTCAAAGTGTATTACCTTAGCTATTTTAAAACCCCAGCTAAAATCACCCCATTATTTTCAGCAACCATACAGTACACCCATGTATTTTTTTACTTTTTACTCGACTACTAGCTCACCTACTAGCTAATGGATATCCCGTTTACTTTTTTTTTTAACTAAAGTTAAGTGAGCTGGTCGGGAAATTTAATAAATACATGGAATGGCTGAGATACCCTTGAGGAGAGGTTTGAAAATTGAAGTGGTGCTCCAATAGCCATTCAACTAGACGTCAGTAACTTTTGGAGAACAGAAAAAATTCTTGCTAGTTTTTATTGTATTACACTTACTTTGCATACTGTATATTCTAATGTTAATTTTTTTTTTCTTGTTCTGAGAAAATGTGCACGTACTACCCAGATAAACAGCTTTAAACATTTCTTTTGACTGCCTAAGACTGCATTGTAGTGTATTTTTAACAATAATGGAAAAATCTGAAAGCTGTCATTTTGACAGATTACAAAACTGAGGGGCATTCTACCAATACTAATTCACACAACTGTCCAGTCGACAATGAATGTGCATATTGATTAGGTGTAGTGTAGTCTTCTTTGATTTTGCGTGCATGATCTCTTGTCTTATACCAATAAACATGCTGATTAGCTGACCACAACCACCAGTGCTAACTTGAAAGTTATGCGGGAAGGCTGGGAAAAGAGAAGTAGTAGCAAAAATTGAACATATGGAATTTTTTTTTTGTACCTCAGTTATGTTTAATGTATTAATGAATACCTTTCTGCTTGGGTCTCCATATTTCTTCATTGAAATCAATAATCAATATACTTTTGTCTGATATTGCCAGTGCTGACAGTGAAATTCACTAGCGCTTATTGGTGGAATAACATTGGATTGTTTATTTTGCGGAAAACAAAAGATCGATCTACTGGCCAAATGACTAACTTTAGTTCATCACAATACACCTCTCAGTAATATTTTAGATGTAATACTAATCAGCTTATCAAGTTGTGACATAAGCAAATGTCTGTATAGTACTGAAATGCCAGCATCGGGCAGATTTTTCTGGGTGTAAATACTCTGGTACGCCTGTTATGTAAGCCCTGTTATATAAATATAACAAGCTTATGTAAGGATATAAATATCTCTTAAAATAAAATCTGTTAAAATAAAGTCATTGAAGAAATGGAAAAAAACCTTCCAATATATTCATTGGCCAAGAGACCATTATATACAGCAATATTGCATAAAATTGTCATGATACCTGCATATTCCAGTTCTTAAATGGTGACACTGTAGTTTCTTGTGCCATGACTGGTTTGTTTCGTGTAATTTTTTTTAGCAGAATGCATGGAATTTGTTAGGAGCTCTGCCTGTAATAGGCATAATAGTTCGTTCTCGTCCCCCTAGTACATTACTAACAGGGTGTGAGACTTGTTGTTGATTGTATGTGTGTATTTATTATTATTATTATTATTATTATTATTATTATTATTATTATTATTACTATTAATTGAATAGTGAGCTTTGGCTAGGATGATTTCAGGCCTTATGGCATGGGACAGCTCCTTTTGGATTTAGGGTGGTTAGGACTGGGAGTTTTTCCAAAAAACTGTCTTGTTTGTGAATTATGATACAGGAACAGACCCAGCGGTACAGGATTTATTGTTGAAATTCTGGCTCTTCATTCTGAGAACATTCTGTTATATGTTTTAATAAAACATAATGTAATTCCAGACGGGATCAAAGCATTCATGGAAAATACACTTTGTCATTGAGTACACACACATTTTTATTAATCAATGCAAAAATACATACAGTGGTACCTCAGAACTCGAATTTAATCTGTTCAGAACTCCGGATCAAATCCTAAAAAGTTCGAGTTGTGATCGAATTTTCCCTATAAGAAATAATGGAAAACCAAGTAATTGGTTCCCGGCCCCAAAAAATGACATCTAAATATGTTTTTTTTTAGCATTTAAACACAAAATGAACCGGATAAAACAAGAAGAGCATATACTGTACTAAAGACATCTAAGCACATTTATCAAAACAGTCATTTGTAAAGTAAGAAAATAAATGTATCCAAACAATGTGTCCTGCCCCGATCGTCCACTCCCTCCGTGTGCCACACCCCTTCGTTAACCCCGTGTGGAATCCCCGTGTGATCAGCTGTTTCTGGGTGTTGCCATTAGTCCTCTGTATTTCGTCCGCGTTTCAGTTTGTTTCCCCAGTCCGGTCATTGTATTGTCCGTCTGCGTTTTGCCTGCCTTACCTGTAATTAAACCCCGTATTCCCCGATACCCTGACGTCTGCACCTTTGTCTCCGTTCCATCCCCTCTCGGCACGACAATATTATAATTAAACGTATTAATGGTTTATTACTAATATTTAAATAATGTTTAAATAATTTTACTGTCTAAATATATGTATTCAGTTAGTGTAAACATGCACAGTGCCATCACAGCTAATGCAAGGCTGAGACTTCTGAGATAGAGCTCTAGGTAATTTTTTTCAAACTGGTTGGTTCGACTTTTAAGAAATTCGAGTTCTAATGAGTTTGAGAACTGAGGTACCACTGTATATAATAATTTTAAGCTCAGCACTTGCTGACTGTTGAGAACTTTCTGAGAACTGGTCATATCTTCTGTGTTATCAGTACTCATCAGTTCATGCCTGGTATACCAAACATTTGATAGGTTGCTAATAATTTGTTTTTTGCGTACTTAAACATGATGTGTGGCCTGACAAACCGAGTGTGTCTGTTAAATGGATGTGAGTTACTTGTACCATCTGCCTGTCTGCTCAGCATCTCTCAACTAACTCGGGTGCTTATAGTAGCAGTTTAGCTATTGACCAGTGATGGCTATTTTGGAGGAATTTGATGTTTGTCAGCTGGCATTAGGTCCTCTTTAACAATGGAAAAATATCTTGTTTTCCCAGGAAAACATTACAGTCATACTTGCAGTTTAGAATAATGTTCTTTGATCTGGATCAAACCAGATTTATCTACTACATTTTGAATTGTCTGGAATTGTTTGTAATGCGGTAGATCATGGCAAACTCCGGTCCACATCTAGACCAAAACACAGTGTAATCCTTAACTTTATGTGCCCGATGAAATTTAGACCATGGGAAAAATAATTTGGTACCCCTGCAATTGACAAACTGAGGGATAAGAGAATTCCATCCGTCCATCTACCCAACCAGCTTTATACTGGTCGGGTTGTAGGGCATATTTTTCATATTTTTAATAATCGTGCTACTATCCAACACCTGCAAAAGTGCAACCTGAATACGAGTCAAATGTTGGGACTATAATATCGAAAAGAGAAAAAGGTTTAGGCATCCAGAAGCACAGCTGCCACAGTGTGATTATCTGGAGTGCCTCAGCCCGGTTCAAGATTCAAGATTCAAGATTCTTTATTTGTCACATACATAGTTATAACAAGTACAACATGCAGTGAAATGAACCCTGACCGATCCAAAGACTGTGTATAAAAACAGAAAGAAAGAGTAAAAAAAATAAAATAAAAAATTCATTCATCAAATCTCCTAGGCTGCATCATCCTTATGCATTATGGCTGAGAAGGGCCCTTGCCAAGCAGTCTAGAAGCAGTAGGGCTCAAAACAAACCATTTCTCATTACTCTGCTAATGGGAGGCTCTCACAATTTCATAGATCCAGGATGTATGAAATGTGAACAATCAATTAACTGACTGCTTTTTTTTCATATCAGTACAGATAATACAGATAACGTACAATAATCTCAATAAGCTCCTTGTTTTTCTTGTTTTTACGTGCGCTCGTCTTCAAAACAGGAAACGCATCCGTGCGCTGCTTGTTTTGACGCCGAGCGCATGTCATCACAACTGAACCAATGGTTATTCACTTTCTCACGCTGCGGAATTGTGGGTAATCGTCTCCCATGCTCGGTCTCAATCGGCATGCCTCACTCGTATAGTCAAAATTTAGTAGAAAAGCACCACCTGAATAAGGGCGTAGAAGTGCGAGCAATGAATCTGTTTAACGACAATGCAATGTCCACATTTTTGCGAAATCGAAAAGGAGGCAAAAGAGGCTGTCATTGGATGGGTTCCTTATTAAAGTCACACAAACAGAAGAAGATAGCAGTGATTCCGTTAATTATAGTGAAAGTCGTCCTACAAAATAACTAGAGATGGGCGATCCACGTTTTTTCAGTTCCGATCCGATTCCGATACACAACTGCCGATACCGATACAGATTCTGATACAAGAGCTCTTTTTACTTTGTTATACTTTACATATTATTTTTTTTAAGCTAGTAAATACAGATGGAAAAAATGTATGACAAAAAATATTTAATTAGGCTACTACAAACATACATAACGTACTGTTCCACCTCATTTGTTTTAAGCGATTTTGAGGCATTTGCAGTTCAATATGAATATCTTCAAAGCAAATATACACAAGTGGCGAATACTTAAAATTTTAACAGTTTTTCTCCCATTGGCATCAGCGCACTTACACTTTTGTTGCGATGGCAGCCCCTCTTGTATCACAAGCAACGAGTTCGCAAAACAGTCCAATTAAGTTAGCGACTCCCAAATCATCCATTGCTTTGTTTTGTCTCGCAGTTGCATGCGCTTTGTTAAATGGGATTTTCCATTAAACGCTATTCCCACCTCAAAACCTTATTTTACATAGATTGCAAAACGCTGTGCTTCCGGTTTCTGTTAAAAGCCTAAAATACTCCCAGATCGTCACGTCTTATCTTACGCTCCTCGTACTGTGAAGGGTATGCGCATGACCTCACAGCAGGCGGAAGTCACTGTACTCACACCCACTGAGTAGCAAAAAAGACTTAGGGGCAGTGATAGCGTTCGATTTGAATTCCGCAAAAACACACATGTAAAATGGGAAAGAGCTGTCGTGCGATTGATTGCCAAAAACTAAATAAGTAAGTATAGGACGTGGATCGGTCACGCATGGCCGATTCCCGATCCGTCAAATAGGTCTGGATCGGCGCCGATACCGATCCGAATATCGGTATCGGTGCATCTCTAAAAATAACCCTCCTCTTCTCCTCTCTCGTCTCCCTCACACCATCCACGATTCTTTTCAAAGGTAAAGCGCAGGTTAATTTGTTGTATGTATTTTTACTTTATATTTTGTATTAATAATTTTTATATGAATATTTTTCAGTTGTGGAACTGATCATATGAGTTTCCATTATTTCTAATGGGAAAATTTGCTTTGATATACGAGTGCTTTGGATTACAGGCATGTTTCCGGAACGAATTATGCTCGTAAACCAATATACCACTGTATGTTGAACCATATTGAAACCCACAACTATTATTAGCAGCACAATGCACCTTTTGTTTGCATAAACATTAAAATAATAACATAGCCAATACATTTATGTAAACATATGAAAACCATACCCAGACAGCACACACATGTCCCTGGGACGTTAAAGTTCAGAATGTTGTCACGCCCTACCTATCTCTACCTACCCTTCCTGTTTTCACACTGTTCATCATGTCCTACCTCTTGTTCCAACCGTCATATGACTCTCTCCAGCTGCCTCTCATTTATGCCTTTGTTACTTTTTTTATAAAAGTGCTTCCCAATCCTGTGCTCCACAGTGCTGTCATTAACATTATCCCCTGTGTATTCCAGAGATTTTCTCTTTTCTTGCTTTCTTGTTTTGATCCTTCATCATTTCTTCTTATTCTAACCCTTGTTCAGTTTTGTTCTTATAGCCCTTTTTGTTCTCCCTGTGCCTGCCCTCTCCACCTTCAGTTTCCGGTCATGACAAATGTTGTTAAATGGTTGCACTCCATTTATTGGCAATATTTAGATTATTACATAAGCTGATGTGTTTCAGAGAGCACATTTTCAATAATTTAGCTTTAAATAGTTCAACAAAACTCATTGTTACTGTTTGTCATGTTGTCAATATTTTAAAATGATAAACATAACTTTTAATCAGTTAAATTGTATGCCTAGATGAAGGATAAACACAACATCTACCCTATAGTATAGATTAATGATAATTAAAATTTGAAACCGTGACCGTTGGGGAATTTTACTGTGGTTTACCATGAAACCAGTAACCATTTCATCTGCATATAGGGCCGTGCACTTACAGAATAGAAGAGTTAGTTTGTAACTGAATACAAAATATCTAATTGCAGTTTTATTTGGTATGGCAACATGCTATTACAGGGGGAGTAAAAGAATTAGACTTTGCACCTTCGATTACAAACCGTTTCGCTAGTGATACTTATTTTACGGTTTAAAGTTTGGAATTTAGAAAGAGTATTTAATGTATGTCATTTGAAAAGTGTTT